>NC_134087.1:118647138-118950168 GCF_000715075.1 Nicotiana tabacum
ATGGCAAAGACTGAACAAAGAAATTCATAGAGATGCATAAAAGAAGTTATACTAAAAAATATAAACATACACAAATATATATTCTTCTACTCCTATACTTAAATACTGTCATGTCCCCGTGACAAATAATATAAAAGTAAGATGAGGTAAAGGGGCTCCCTTGAATATTTTTTTTCTTTTTTCTTGAGCTTGTGAACTCCAACCCCAATTCTGAATCACTCTTTCTTTTTCACTCCTTGGGGTTCATCTTAGAGCGCACTTGGCCAAAAACATCACAAAATATTTTCTTTTTTCTCACATCCCTCTCTTTCTCGGCCTTATCTCGAGCGGGCAAATAATAGTACATGTTGATCCTTAACTCCATTCTGCATTTTTCACGAGGATCATTCCATGCATTTTCCTGAAAGTCTCCAATAACAAAATCCACAAAATCATAATGATAAAAAAAATTGAAGAATGATGGTCTATGGAAATCTCGTTTTTGTGTATAACGATATTGTCATTCTTATTTTCTTCCAAATTAATCAATTTATGTGAATAAGAAAATTGGAGTACGCATTCATCTCCTATTGAATTATATTCAACCAAACCTTTATTATCATCCTTCTCGATTGGATCGGGATGTTCACCATGAGGGGTAGATTCTTTCTCACAAAGCTTAATTTTTTTATCAATTGGTCCATCCTCACAAGATACCGTTTCATTTAAAAGCCCGCCACAAAAATTCAAAAAGATTGCCATACTTACTAATTGATTTACTTTTATTGTTAGATCCGTAATGGATTTATTATTCTGTGCATATTTTTCGTCGGTATTTTCTATGAAATTATGCACAACTTTTTTAAGTTCATATTCTCCTCTTGAGGTGATTGACTCTCAAAAATTTGATTCTTTTGTAAATATTGATTGCACTCCAGATTGCAGTCATATTCACTAGAATCAGTAAGCCTGCAAGAACTAGAAATAACATTCGATTGTTCATTCGATAAACCAAAAGAATAGGAATTACCTTGTTGACATTCATGAGTAAGGTGACTTCCACCACAATATTCACAAGTAATGGACCTTTGACTGATTTTATTAATTAATTGTTCAAGGTCATTCATTCTCTTAGAATCCGCATAGGAGAATATGTTGTTTGGCATTCAAAGCTTTGGTGATTTCCTCCACAATAGTCACATACGATGACCTTTTGACAATATTCTTCTACCAACTCAATAAGCAGTTTACTTGGTTGATCGAAATTCATTTGAAAGTACGTGGAATGAGTTGACCTTCAGATCTCTCTTTTTTTAAAAAAAAAAATTGATATGGTATTGCTCCCTAGTACTTGTCAAGCACTAGAAAACAAAAGACTTAAAACTAAAGGAAAAAAAATCTCAAATTAGTAGTAAGACAATTAATCTGAAGTAGATGTTTACCAATCCCCGACAACGACGTCAAAAATTTGACGAGCTCTAGGCATATATAATTTTCTACTCCTACATTGTCAAATTATAGTAAAGTTTAAGGTATCGTCCCACAAATATTGGAACCACATAGTGTCACAACCCTAAAACGGACCCGGTCGTGACCCAGCCGACACAAACCCCAAAACCAACCAAACATTTATAATAAGTCATTTAAATCCATTAATTAGCTAAAATCCCATAATATAAGTTAAAATAAATAGTGCGGAAACATAACACAGCCCGACATCGGGGTGTCACCAGTAATGAGCAACTACAACTCGTCTCAGAATAAGAAAGGACAACATAGTCGGAAAAACAAATGCTAATACAAAGCTGAATAAGATAGGAAGGACAAGCACTAGCTGCGAACGCCAAGCAGCTACCTAGTCAACTCCGGAGACCTGCTGGAAGACTGATCAGTACTCGCTATCGCGACCCGAGACTCCTGGATTTGCACACATGTTTCAGGGAGTAATGTGAGTACGCCAACTCAGTAAGTAATAAAAGTAAAGGCAACTGAGCATTAAGAAAATACGTAAACCACGTCATAACGCTACAACAAAATAGTATAAGTCCAGAATAATGCAATAAAGCAGTAAAACTCGTAAAAATAACCCAGTTCAGTAAAACCTTTTAAAACATCTTTCAATAGTTTCAAGCGAATGATAAAAACATTGAGTAAAAGGATAGAAACGTAACAACCCCTCGAGCAAAAACATGTACCACAACCGCCCCTTGGGCAAAATATCAACAGAACCAGCCCCTCTGGCTACCTCACAATCACTCCTAATCAGCCCCTCGAGCAATAACATGAAACAACAACAGCCCCTCGGGCAATATCACATCTCACACTGGGTACCTCTGCTCACTGCGGGTGTTTAGACTCCGGAGGGGCTACTACAGACCAAGCACTATCATAAGCCATCTCGTGGCATAACAAATCAGGTCCTCGGCCTTTTATGTATCACAAATAAGTACACATGCTGCAGCGCGTAGCCCGATCCCATAATATCCTCACAGCATAGGCCATCGGCCTCACTCAATCAGAAATCTCTCAATCCCCTCGGGCAACAGTAAAACATAATGCACAACCCAAAATATCATTTAAAATATCAAAATAGGGTAAATACAGCTGAGTTATGAAAACAGTAGAATACAGCATGACTGAGTACAAATATGAAGTCAAAACAGTGAGGAGTTGTAGTAAAAGTCCCCTGAGGGTCCAAAACAGTTGGCACGAGGCTCAAATATGGCATTCATCCCAAAACATGGCAATACTTTCCAAAATACAATGATATCAAGCAGTTTTAAATCAAATACGCGACTTAACAGTCAAACGGGATGGATTAAGTCACAATCCCCAACGGTGCACAACCCCACACTTGTCATCTAGCGTGTGCGTCACCACAAGGTAGCACAACGATGTGAAATCTGGGGTTTCATACCCTCAGGACAACATTTACAATCATTACTTACCTCAATCCGGTCCAACCCGCGATGCCTTTGCCTCTCGACTCGGCCTCCAAATGCACCAAATCTAACCAAAATCAGATTCATACCATCAAAATATGCTAAGGGAACAAAGCCCACTCGAAAATAACCAATTTACATCAAAAATTCCGAAATTGGCCAAACTCGACCCTCAGGCCCACGTCTCGAATTCTGAAAAATATCACAAAACTAGAATCTTTATACTCTCACGAGTTCATACATATCAAATACATCAAAATCCGACCATAAACGGCCCCTCAAATCCTAAATTAAAATCTCCAATTTCAAGCCATAATCCCCAATTTTAGGCTTTAAATCCCATAAATTTCATATCTAATTAGGTAGAAATCACCATATAATTGAGTATTGAGTTCAAAAATCTTACCTCAAGGTGTTTCCCTTCGATTCCCTCTTCAATCCTTCTCAAAAAGCTCCAAAATCGCTCAACAATAGTGAAAATAAACCAAAAATCGTGAAGGCCACTATTTAAATATTCTGCCCAGGCAAAAATTCCTTCTTCGCGAATGTGGTCAAAGCCTCGCGTTTGCGAAGGACAAAATTCCATTGACTAATTAATCCTCTTATGCGAACATGAGGACCCTCTCGCGAACGCCAAGAGCAAAACTCTGCAACACAGAACTGAAGAAATCTGCAACTTTCAAAACAAGAATTTGATCCGTTTAACCATCCGAAACTCACCCGAGGCCCTTGGGACCTCAACCAAACATGCCAACACATCCCATAACATCATTAAAACTTGTTCCAACCTTAGGAATTCTCAAAACAACATCAAAACATCAAATCATCATCGGATTCAAGCCTAAGAAATTCCAAAACTTCCAAATTCCTCTTTCGATCAAAAAGTCTACCAAACCTCATCCGAACGACCTAAATTTTTGCACACATGACACAAATAACACAACGGACCTGATAATTTCTAAAATTCCATTCTGACCCAAATATCAAAACACTACCAACCGGAAAATGCCGAAATTTCAATTTCGCCAATTCAAGCCTAAATCTACCCCGGACCTCCAAAACCTATTCCGATCATGCTTCTAAGTCCCAAATCACCTCCTGAAGCTATCTGAACCATAAAAACCAAATTCTGAGATCATTTACTCACAAGTCAATGTTCAGTTGACTTTTCCAACTAAAAGGCCAACTTAAGAGAGTGTCTCATTTCTCTACAAAACCACTCCGAGCCCAAACTAACCAACACGATGTGATGAAATATAGCTGAACAACATATAAAGAAGCAGAAATAGAGAAAACGGAGCGGTAACTCATGAAACGACCGGCCGGGTCGTTACATCCTCCCCCTCTTAAACAAACGTTCATCCTCAAACGAGTCAAGAAACATACCTGAAGCCTCAAATAGGTGAGGATATCTTTTCCGCATCTCCCGTTCGGTCTCCCAGGTAGCCTCCTCCATGGGTTGACCTTTTCACTGAAGCTATATCCTTTGATCTCAACTTTTGGACCTGACGCTCAAAAATAACTGCTGGCTCCACATCATAGGTCAAATCATTGTCCAACTGAACCGTGCTGAAATCCAAAACATGAGACGGATCGCCAATAAACTTATGGAGCATAGAAACATGAAATACCGGATGCACACACGACAAGCTGGGTGGCAAAGCAAGCTCATAAGCTACCTCCCCAATCATCCGAAGCACCTTAAAAGGCCCAATGAACCGAGGGCTCAATTTACCCTTTTTTCCAAATCTCATAACGCCCTTCATGGGTGAAACCTTCAATAGAACCTTCTCCCCAACCATGTAAGACACATCACGGACCTTCTTGTCAGCATAACTCTTTTGTATCGACTGCACTGTACGAAGCCGCTCTTGAATCACCTTCACCTTGTCCAAAGCATCCTGTACCAAGTCTGTACCCAATAGCCTAGCCTCACCCGGATCAAACCAACCAACTAGAGATCTACACCGTCATCATACAAAGCCTCATATGGAGCCATTTGAAAACTCGATTGATAACTGTTGTTATAAGCAAACTCCATGAGCAGTAGAAACTGATCCTATGACCCTCTAAAATCAATGACACAAGTGCGCAACATGTCCTCCAATATCTGAATAGTGCACTCAGACTGCCCGTCCGTCTGAGGGTGAAAAGTTGTGCTCAACTCAACCTGAGTACCCAACTCTCCCTGCACGACTCTCCAAAACTGTGAAGTAAACTAAGTACCTCTATCTGAAATGATTGAAACTGGGAGACCATGCAAGCGAACAATCTCTCTGATATAGATCTCTGCCAACCGCTCTGAAGATTAGGTAGTACACATAGGAATGAAGTGCGCGGACTTGGTAAGCCGGTCCACAATCACCCAAATAGCATCGAACTTCTTCAAAGTCCGTGGGAGCCCTACTACAAAGTCCATGGTGATTTGCTCCCACTTCCACTCTGGAATATCCATCTGCTGAAGCAAGCCACCCGATCTTTGATGCTTATATTTCACCTACTGACAATTGAGACACCGAGCCACGAATCCCACAATATCCTTCTTCATTCTCCTCCACCAATAATGTTGTCTCAGATCCTGATACATCTTCGCGGCACTCAAACGGATGGAATACCGCAAGCTATGGGCCTCCTCTAGAATCAACTCCCGAAGCCCATCTACATTGGGCATGCAAATCCGGCCTTGCATCCTCAACACCCTATCATCACCAATAGTCACATCTCTGGCATCGTTGTGTTGAACTTTGTCCTTAAGGACAAGCAAATGAGGATAATCATACTGGCGCTCTCTGATGCGATCAAACAAGGAAGACCGAGAAACCACACAAGCTAAGACCCGACTAGGCTACGAAATATCCAACCTCACAAACCGATTGGCCAAGGCCTGAACATCAACTGGAAGAGGTCTCTCCCCAACGGGAATAAATGCAAGACTGCCCATACTCATCGCTTTCCTACTCAAAGTATCAGCCACTACATTGGCCTTCATCAGATGGTACAAGATAATAATATCATAGTCCGTTAGCAACTCCAACTACCTCTGTTGCCTCAAATTGAGATCCTTCTGCTTGAACAAGTGCTGGAGGCTACGATGATCAGTAAACACCTCACAAGACACACCATAAAGATAATGCCTCCAATTCTTCAATGCGTGAACAATGGCAGCCAACTCTAAATCATGAACGGGGTAGTTCTTCTCATTGGGCTTCAACTGACGAGAAGCTTAAGCAATCACTCTACCCTTTTGCATCAACACACACCAAATACCCACTCTCGAAGCATCACAATACACTGTATATGAACCTGAAGCTGATGGCAAAACTAACATTGAAGTTGTGGTCAAGGCAATCTTGAGCTTCTGAAAGCTCTCCTCACACTCATCTGACCACCTGAATGGAGCACCCTTTTGAGTTAATTTGATCAAGGATAATTCTATTGATGAAAATCCCTGAACGAATCAATGGTAATAACCCGTCAATCCAAGAAAGCTGCGAATCTTTGTGGCTGAGGATGGTCTGGGCCAACTCTGAACTGCCTCTATTGTCATGACCCAAAATCTCACCCGTCGTGATGGCGCCTATCGTGGTACAAGGCAAGCCTCAACTAAACATCTCAACACATTAGAACTTTTAAATAAAGGCAGAAGCAGTTAATATTAAATAAAATCTTTTAGAATAGAATATAACTCCAAAAGTACTAAATAATCCATTACCAAAACCCGGTGTCACTGAGTGCACGAGCATCTAAATGATAACAATATCCGACTGATAAAACACTGTTTGGAAATATAAAATAGTACAACATGAAAGGAAAGGAGAGTCAAGGTCAGCGAATGCCATGCAGCTACCTCAATAGTCTCATGAGTCTGACTTCTCAATCAGCAACCGCCGTGACAAGAAGTGTCTAGAACTGTACACGAAGTACAGGGGGTAACGTGAGTACACCAACTCAGTAAGTACAGAAATAAATAAGGAACTGAGAAGTAGTGACGAGCTATGCAAATACAGTTATCTCAATAACTTTCAAATAAGAGTAGTCATACTTTCAATTTAACAGTTTAAGTCACATCAGCACGTACTCAATAAACCAGATATCAAATTTGACTGAGCAGTAAATAATATCTTCCAATAATTTTCAAAATAGTGATATGACATCTGCGATGCAACAGTAATGAAGTAAATGTATTTTCTCAGAATAACAGTCACTCTGTCCTCCCATTCACTCCAACCTCACAATCACTCATTCCTCACATTCACTCTTTCCTCCCAGTTGCTCAGCACTCGGCACTCGCACTCAACACTCGCACTCAGTAGGTACTTGCGCTCACTGGGGGTGTGTACAGACTTCGGAGGGGCTACTTCAGCCCAAGCGCTATAACAAGCCACCTCGTGGCATAAATCACTCAGGCCCTCGGCCTCACTCAATCATAAATCAGTAATAATATGTTGCGGCGTGCAGCCCGATCCCATAAATATCCTCACAAATCAGGCCCTCGGCCTCACTCAGTCATAGATCAGTAACAACATGATGCGGCGTGCAGCCCGATCCCATAAATATCCTTACAGATCAAGCCCTCGGCCTCACTCAGTCATCAATCTCTCCAGTCTCTCGGGCTCTCAAAAATCATATAAACAGCCCAAACAGAGGTAATGTCATGTATCAATAATGAACAACAAGAGACTGAGGCATAATAAGCAAGAAAAGCTATGACTGAGTATAAAACATCAATTAGCAGCTAATTCAGTAAGTACACGACCTCGCAGGTCTCAACAGTGATCACATAAGGCCTAAACATGATTTCTAACATGAAGTACAGTCAATTTATATGAAAACAGAGTGAACATGTATTAAACAGTAGGCCAATTAATTCCACAGTCTCGTGGGATGGACCAAGTCAAAATCCCTACGATGCACGCCCATACGCCCGTCACCTAGCATGTGCGTCACCTTGTCACCTCGCACGCCTATACGCCCGTCACCGTTACTTACCTCAATCCGAGCAAAATCCTATTCCGCAATGCCTTTGCCGCTCAAATCGGCCTACAAACGTCCCGAATCTAGTCACAATTAACTCAATTCATTCAATACATATTATATGAATTAATTCCATATGAAAATACTAATTTTCCAACAAAATCCGAAATTAACCCAAAAATCGCCCGTGGGGCCCACATCTCAGAATATGACAAAAGTCACGGAATATGAACCCTCATCCAACCACGAGTCCAACCATACAAATTTTACCAAAATCCGACATCGGATTAGCTTTCAAATCTTAAAAATTCATCTTTATGGAATTTTAGAAAATTCCTCCATTTCTCTTCAAATATCAATAATCTAACGCCAAAAATAAAGATTTATTCATGGAATATAATCACAAGAGAGTCAAGAACACTTACCCCAAGAATTTTCGAACCTCTCGCTCAAAATCGCCCAAAATCCGAGCTTGGAAGTCCAAAAAAATGAGGAAAACCGGGCTGCTCATCCTTTACACTATCTAGAATTTTCGGATTACTGCTCACATGTGTTACTGTTCACGCGATACTGTTCACGGATAATGTTTGCGCATATTGTACATGCTACTGTACACGGCTATTGTACACAGATACTGTTCACGCATGCGCAGTCACTGTTCACACGTGCGAAAAATGCAGAAACTGCCCAGAAAATTTCAGCAGATAAATACAAGTCCGAATTGATCCGTTAACCTTCCGAAATCCACCCGAGGCCCTCGGGACCTCAACAAAATACACCAACAAGTCCTAAAATATCATATAAACTTAGTTAAAACCTCAAATCACATCAAAAAATGCTAAAATCGTGCATCACACCCCAATTCAAGCCTAATGAATCTAAGAACGTCCAACTGCTATATTCGATGCAAAAGCCTATCAAATCAAGTTCGAATGACTTCAAATTTTGCATACAAGTCATAAATGACATAATGAAGCTATAAAAAAATTCAGAACTAGATTCCGACCCCGATATCAAAAAGTCAACTCTCGGTCAAACTTTTCAAAAATCTTCTATTTTCCAACTTTCGCCAAAATGCGCCGAATTATCCTACAGACTTCCAAATCCAAATTCGAGCATATTCCTAAGTCCAAAATCACCATACGAAACTATTGGAATCGTCAAAATTCCATTCTGAGGTTTTTTTCTCAAAAGTCAAATCTCCGGTCAAACTTAAGAAATCTTTAGCCTTAGATTTCTAGATTCCGTTAAATGGCAAAAATTTGATCAAGGGACCTCCGAATTCGATTTCAGGCATATGACCAAGTCCCAAATCACGATACGAAACTACCGGAATGGTCAAAACTTTTATCCGGATTTGTTTGCTCAAAATATTGACCGAAGTCAACTCAGTTGAGTTTTAAAGCTCTAGTTCACAATTTAATCCATTTTTCACATAAAAACCTTTCGGGAAATTATACGGATTGTGCACGCAAGTCGAGGATTTATTGATACCGCTTTTCAAGGTCTTAAAATACCTAGATGATTATTTAATTTAAAGATGACATTTTGGGTCATTACATCTATCTTCTTTGGATCAACCTGAATACCCTCACTGGACACCACGTGCCCCAAGAAAGCCACTGAACTGAGCCAAAACTCACATTTGGAGAACTTCACATAAAGCTTCTCCTCCCTCAATCTATGCAATACAACTCTCAGATGCTCCACATGCTCCTCTTGACTCCGCGAGTACACCCGAATATCATCAATGAAAACAATCACAAACGAGTCGAGATAAGGCCGAAACACGCTATTCATCAAATGCATGAATGCCATATTGGGTCCTGAAAGCTGTCTTAAGAATATTCGAGTCCCTGATCTTCAGTTGGTGATACCTTGAATGGAGATCAATCTTGGAGAACACTATCGCTCCCTGAAGCTGGTCAAATAAATCATTCATACGAGGCAAAGGATACTTGTTCTTGATTGTCACTTTGTTCAACTTCCTGTAATTAATGCACATCCTCATCGTTCCATCCTTCTTCTTCAAAAATAGAACAGGCGCACCCCAAGGCGACACATTGGGCCGAATGAACCCCTTATCAAGGAGTTCTTGAAGCTGCTCCTTCAACTCCGTTGGTGCCATACGATATGGTGGAATAGAAATGGGCTGAGTGCCCGGCACTAAATCAATACCGAAATTGATATCCCTGTCCGGTGGCATGCCCGTCAGGTCTACAGGAAACACATTGGTAAAATCCCTCACTACAGGAACATAATCAATACTAGGAGTCTCTGCACTGGCATCCCTCACAAACGCTAATTATGAAAAACAACCTTTCCCAACCATCCGATGGGTCTTCAAAAATGAAATTACCCTACTGGGGACAAAATCAATTGAACCTCGCCACTCAATCCATGGCACACCCAGCATAAGCAGTGTCACTATCTTAGCATGACAGTCTAATATAGCACGACACGGAGATAGCCAATCCATGCCCAATATCATATCAAAGTCCACCATACAGAGTAACAAAAGGTCCGCTCGGGTTTCCAGACCCCCAATAGTCACCACACACGACCGGTATACACGGTCTATAATAATAGTATCTCCTACCGGAGTAGATACACGAATAGATGAAACAAGAGACTCACGGGGTGTATCCAAGTAACGAGCAAAATATGATGACACATATGAAAAAAGTGAAACTAGGATCAAATAACACCGAGGCATCTCTATGGTAGACTGAGACAATACATGTAATTACAGCATCTGAAGTAATAGCATCGGGTCTAGCTGGGAGTGCATAGATTCGGGCCTGACCACTACTTGATCGACCTCCCCCTCTGGGGCGGCCTCTAGCTGGCTGGGTGGTGGGTGGTAAAGTAACTGGCGATGAAGCCGATGGCTGACTCCTCTACTGAGATGAACCCCCAAGATGATGAGGACACTGCCTCCACATGTGACCCAACTCTCCACACTCATAATAACCCCTTAATGCTGGATACGGGGACTAAAAGGAACCCCTAGCACCGGGATGACTAGCAGAATAACCTGGCATAGAAGAGCCCTGAACTGATGGAGCACGGGACGAACTCTGGACTGGAAGGACACTGAGTGATGAATGGCCCTGCTGAGAACTGTGAGAACCATAGCCCAATGATGCCCCACGATAACCTGGGCGAGCTGACTGAGCATGCCTGAATGGACGGCCTCTGCCGTGCTGAAACTGACCCCCATGAGGAGTACCACTGAATCTACCCTGACCACGAGGCCTCTTAGCCTCCCTCTCAATCCTGTCCTGATCCCGAATCATCTCAATCTATCAAGCTATGTTAATAACCTCATCAGAGGTAGCACCATATACTCTCTCCCTGGTCATAAACAACTAAAGCTAAAAATCGAGGCCATAAATGAACCTCTTGATCCTCTCTAGATCTGTGGGAACCAACCAGACCGCATGATGAGATAACTTAGCGAACCGCATCTCATACTGTGTAACAGATCTGTCGCCCTGACGAAGCTGCTCGAATTGCCTGCGCAGCTCCTCTTGGCGAGACTCAGGTACAAATTTCTCTAGAAAGAGAGCGGAGAAATACTGCCAAGAAAGGGGCGCTACGCCAACTGGCCTACGCCTCTCGTAAGCCTCCCACAAACTAAGTGCATCCCCTGAGAATTGGAAAGTAGTGAATGTCGCGCCGCCTTTTTCTCGCAAAATCGGGCTTGTGACATTTGGGAGGACAACTCGTTCCCTCTTGGGAATTGGGTTTTGGAACTTGAAGAGTCGTCACCTAATGATTAAGTGCATTAGGACACTAAGAAGGGTTTGAGTTTGAAGAACTAGAGTTTGGGTAAGGGCTAGAAATTATCTCGAGGGGAAGGTGTTAGGCACCCCTCAAGAACCACTAGTGTGGTTCCCGGCCATGTTACAATTGTGACTTCACATAATCAAACAAGCAATTAAGGGCTTCAAATAAAAGGGGATTTTCACATATTATTGCAAGCAATTTGAAAGTTTGAATAGAATAAAGAAAGCAGAAATTTTAAGGAAATAGTTTGGACAGTAAAACAAGTTAAAAGAAAGGGGGTCCTAGGTTTACAAACAACATGGATCACATCAATGCAACCCGGCAATCGCTTCTTAGAAGAAGAGTTGCACGTGGTATCAGCGCACCGGTCATCATATCCATATCTACCCCTCCCACCCTGTTAAGGTAGTAAAGCACAGAATGGTGTCGTTACTTATTGCATGCTAGTACCCGCCCCAATCCTATCAATCCTGGAGGCATTTGGGACTACTAGTCCTAAAGGGAAGGAAAATTTGGCTTTCCAGAGTTTTAAAAGGATAAAATTCTAGGGCGACAATCAAAACATATAAGGCAGGTATGGGAGAACACGTAACAGTTAACGGGCTCAAACGGGCCTCCTTAACTTAAAGACAGATTGTTTAGCATGTCTTGCATGTACTGGTTATGGTCTGAATTAAAGCGTAGGATAGGTTGATTCATCACATATTTCTCAGATGAGGAGTTTGAATTAGCCTTCCATAGTTGTAATTTATCAAAGACTGATGCAGTTAATCAATTACCTAATAGTTTGCCTAAGTGAGACCTATAGGCATGATATCTAACAGTGCTTACTCCGATTTAAAGAAGGCTTACTGATTGCGGAAACACATAAGTTCTGTAGATGTTAAACGACATTACCACTGATTTTAGACTTATAGATGAAATAAACGAATCAGATTCAACTGGTTACTCCTATAGGCATGACTTCTAGGCATTGTTGATTTTAAGATGATTATGAAAATGCAGGAGTCCTAGAGACATAGTATCTAGAATGAAACTTATTATTACTTAACCTATAACTGTTTACCTAATGATAGATGTAAAAATGCAGAAGTGCCAAATACATATAGTCATGATTTCTATATGCAGAAGTGCAGAAACTTATAGGCAGGATTTCTATATGATATGCGAAAGTACAGAAAACCTATAGACATGATCTCTATATATGCAGAGGTGCAGAAAAACCTACAGACAGGATTTCTATATGATATGCGGAAGTGCAAAAACTTATAGGCAAGATTTCTATATGATATGCGAAAGTGTAGAAATTATAGGCAGGATTTCTATATGACATACGTAAGTGCAGAGCTTGTGAACAGTAACGCCTATGAGCATGTTGTCTACCCTTTGCATACATAAGTGACCCTCCCCCTTTTCACTAGAACCCCATAAGTTATTACACCATATTACAGGCCAGAATGAATTAAGAAAAGTAAAATTATATCAGAAATTAAGCTACAACCAAGGAGCCTAATTCAGACTCAAAGTCCAACAATATGAGATGAACCAACTTCCAGGATTAGGTTTCCAAAGCCTTCTCTTATTTGGGATGTGTCAAAGTTCCTCAAGAGCCTCAAATGGACTCCGGGCAATGCTTACAACCCAAATATATTGTAGAATTAAGAGCATAGTGCAGTGTGGAAATGCCAGCCCTCAGATGTCCAAGTTTAGAGAGAACTCAAGGTCCCAAAGCAAGGCTCGTAAGACGGGGGCAGAACTTAGAATCTAAGAGTAAGTGTAAGTGCATAGAGGGGGGATTAGGGAGAGCCATGGCAGGCTGGTGGTCATGCCCAACAATCAGGAGTGCTGGCACACCCCTAACTAGCCTATTAGCCACATTTTGAGAGTTGGGATCCATTGAGGATCAGGTTCAGACCTAAGCAACAATTTGGATGCTGTCAGGCCATGAACATTAACTCAAACACATAGAAGGGGTGGGGTTATAGGGGGTTCATAACAAACAGCAGATGCAAAGAGAGAGTAGCATTCTCAATACAGAACATGAACAACAAAGTAGACAGGAGTGTAGCAACTGTAAAATAAACACATAGGGATGGTGCTGAAATCGAAATTAAGGCATACCAGTTTCAGGGACACAAATAAGTGAAAGTTGAAGTCTTGTAAACCAAATTGCAAGAAAATAGTACAAAAGATCTCAGAAGAGAGTAAAGTATTAAAAGAGTATTATATTTGAGAGGTGTGTGTGTAAAGTGTTGAATTCGAAGTGTTGAACTGATGTCTAAGTGCAGAAGGGTCGTTCCCCTTTTATAGTGCAGAAAACAAGTAAGAAAAGGTAAGGGAATAGTTTGCAATCAATGACACAGAATCTCCCTTCAGTTAAGGGATTCTGATTTCAAATGGGTAGAAGACAATTAAGGAAAGAGTTGGATTAAAATCTTTTCCAAAGTAACACAAGAAGGGAAAATACATAGAAACTATTTAAGGAAAGAGTTTGATAGCAACACGGTTTGTGCAAATAAGGAAAGACAATCAATCCTCAGCCAGTAAAAATCAAAAATAGAGTTTTGGTATGAATGAATCCAATCAGAAAAGGTGAAGAAAGGTTTAATTAAAGAAAATCAGTAACAATCAATAGAACCGTATTAAAAGGAATTCTAAATCAATCACAAATTGGCAAAATCTCTTTTAAAGGAAGAATTCCCCATATATAAAACATACAGACATGTCAAACAAGAAAGAATTATCATGCTAATTAGAAAAGAGTCTAACACAGAAGGGTTCAGAATCATAAGCAAAGGGATACAAATCTAGTTTGTAGACTCATAATGAGTCTGAGAGTCCAGGGTCCCAAAGTAGAACCCTAACCCGAACACAAAATAAAACTTGTCAAAGAAAACCCCAAATCATAGGGCTTCCACTTGAATCAGACACAGAGGTGAGAAGGCAAGCCATTGAAACAGAGTCAGAGGTCTCTTTTAGAGACTCATGAGAACCAACATACATGATAGCAGGTTTGAAACAATAGAGTGAAAAAGTTGACTTAAAGAGCATAAAGAACATGTTTAACAAAAGTCGGAACTTAAGCAAGTTCAGAAGAGGAGAAGGGTGATATAAGCTTAAGAAACAGTAGTAATACATGTTTGGAACTCCAACAAGAGTCCAGTAAAACAAACAAAGTTAAAGAACTCAGCAAAAAACACATACAGTAAGAGAATACTGGAAAGTATAGCAAAGAACATGTAGGAAAACATAACAAATATTAACATGCGAGCCTACTCTAGAGGCACAATAGAGTACAAAGGTACAGAAGAGTCATGTATAGCAGAAAGAAAGTAGAAAAACAACACATGCATGGTAAAACATAGTATAGGCAAACACACATAAAGAAAAGAAAAAGGAAGAATCAGAAAGACGTTTTGAAATCCTTTCGAAAACCCTAAATCAAAGACAAACGATTTTGAAAAGAACATTTGGGGAAAACACATTAAAAATCAAGTACAACACAGATACATCATAGATCTAAGAAAACACACAGAGAAAAACCTCGAATAGCTTAGGGTTTCGGCGAAACCCTAGAAACGAGAAAGGCTTGGAAGAAGGTTCGATCTTGAGTCGGATGAGTTAGAATTAGGCTCCTAATGCTTGAATATGCCGGAATAATGGTCGGAGAAGCCATAGAATTGTAGATCTGAGAGGATCTGAAGGAGAACCATTAAGGTCAGGCCTCGAAGCTTCGAACAACCATGGTTTGATAGTGTAGGGGTGAGTACCAACCATCCATGGCCTAAGAAACCGTGGATTCCGATGAAAGGCGGTTGAAAAGGGTAGGAGGAGGCTAGGGTTCCGAAGAGTTTTTAGAGAGTTTAAGAGTTCAAAGGCGACTGAGAGGTGGAAATGAAGGATTAGGGTAGGTCATTTGAGTTTAATTATGGAAGGCTGAATTATGGTCGTTGATCTGTATGATCAACAACCTAGATCTAAGAGAGTAGGTGGGAACCGGGTAGGGCCATTTGGATTGGGTTATGGGTTAGGTCAAACAAAAAATAGGCCGGTCCGGTTGGGGTTAGGATTGGGTCAATTTAAGGAGTAAAATTGAAATGAAATGGGGCTGTAATTGAAATGAAATGGGGCTAAATGTTAAATAGCCAGTTTTTCCTTTTATTTTATAAAAAATAGTAAAAATAATTTTAAAAGCAAATTAAAAGTACTGAGCCAATTAATAATATATAAATATCAATTTTAAAATACTAGAACTAATTTTACAATTATAAAATGCTATTATTCTTAAAATAGGCTATAATTGCAATTGTATGCAATTTAGTCTTTTAAATACCAAATGAATTTGTAAAAATATACAAAAATTATCTTAACTATATTTTGGTAAATATGGGAATAAAATAAATTATTCACCAAAATTGATGATTTTGGGAATAATTATGGATTTTGTACTGCTAAAATGGATAGTAAATTGATTTTAAAAACTCTTCAAAAGATTGGAAAAATACTAAAACACTTGGGTATGCTTATGTATGCATATATATGCTATTTTGAAAGTATTTTGTATATAAAAATACATAGGAAAAAATTGGGTATCAACAGCTTCCTCTCTTTACCCGGGAAGGATGAAAGAGTTGCCGGGTAAAGATATAATGGCCAATTTTGACCAAATAAAACGAGTTGAAGAATTTTGACCGAGCTCTGGTTCCTGAGCTGCCTATATATCCATGGTCTTACAGGAATCAGGCTATATGTAGTTCAGGATCCATTGGCGGAATATGCCGATGGAGATTTCGAAAAGCAGATGCGATGTTTGGGTTGAAAAGGATGGTCAAAGTCTGATAGGCTGCGGGAACTGGAGCGAGATCACCCCTGCTGAGACGGACGTTGCTAGCCGATTTACCTGCAAGTAAGCGTACATTGTGCATACACTTAAACGTGATGCAAGTTCTCATTAGACCATGAATGTTGTCCTTGGACAGTTAGGATGACGTCCTCGGACTATGACATCTTGGGCCATGAAACATATGATAAAGGATTCGCAGGCTATGAAATGATGTTCTCGGGCTATGAGAATGATGCCTCCAAACTATGATGCCTTTGAATAATGATATGCAAGAGCTAAAATGAGGTCCTCAGGCTATGGCATGGCGTTCTCGGGCTATGCAAATGGTGCCTCCGAACAATGATGCCTTCGGACAATTTGGTGATCTTTCAGCCCATGAAATGCAGAAGGTGGAGATATTTCAGCCGATGCAAGACGTAAATAAAAGGTGGTGATATTTCAGCCGATGCAAGAGTGATAAAGTGGCAATATTTCAGCCATGCAGGGTGGAGACAGTGCTTAGTCTCGGAAGGCAGAACAGTAGCCTTATGCAATACAGAGTAATGCAGGATGGAGACAGTGCTTAGTCTCGGAAGGCAGAAAGGTAGCCTTATGCAATGCAGGAAATGCAGATGGAGGTAGAGCTTAACCTCAGAAGGCAGAAAGGTAGCCTTATGCAATGTAGAGAAATGCAGATGGAGACAATGCTTAGTCTCGGAAGGCAGAAAGGTAGCCTTATGCAATGCAGAGAAATGCAGAAGGAGACAATGCTTAGTCTCGGAAGGTAGAAAGGTAGCCTTATGCAATGCAGGAATGCAGATGGAGAAAATGCTTAGTCTCAGAAGGCAGAAAGGTAGCCTTATGCAAGGAGTAAATGGGCAAAATGATGATAAAATTTTCTTAGCTGATAGTGGATCAAGATATTGCGACTGCTGGGGATACTGTGTCTGCTGGGAGCACTGTGTGCGGATAGCAGCTGTGAGTAAGTGCGATAGTTTTGTGAGTTATGTTCCTGAGCAATGTGAGTCTCGTGAGTGTATAGTATATTTGATGATTTTTCAACTCAAGTGCCTACATTCAAAGAAAAATTGTGAGTTTTGTAAAAAGGTGGGAGGTTAGTTCGTATTCCCACTGGCTCTACTTGACCTACTCGGCTCCGTTCCGATGATATTGGGCGTATCATTGGGGTAGCGTTGCTAAACGAAGCAGCTTTGGTAACATACATGCATGATTTAGTAAAGAAATGTGACAATAAATACATAATTAAGAAAGTTTTATTTAGATGAACTGACGATGACGACGTGGTCCAAGATACTGCAGCTTCTCTCCTCAAAATTCTACCCCAGTTTACCGGGTTGTTGCTTCCGACAACTGCTTGCGTCGAATGGCTGAAATCACTTCGGAATCCTCAAAATTCTGCCCCAGTTTCCAATAGCAGGGGAAATGAAATTTTATTGAATTATGACCGAACCCATATGGCTGCCTACGTATCCCCTCTTAAATGGGAATCAGGTCAGGTATAGTTCAAATTACATCATAGGAGGAAAGCATAAAAGTCACATATAGTATCGCTTCACTACATCTGAATTGATCGGCTTCAGCCAAACTTCATCGTCCATTTCTGTAAGTATGAGGGCTCCTCCGGTTAGAACCCGGTGAACCATGTATGGACCCTTCCAGTTGGGAGAGAACTTCCATTTGGCTTCATCTTGATACGGGAAAATCTTCCTTAACACCAGCTGCCCCGGTGTAAACTATCTTAGCTTGACTCTTTTGTTGAAGGCTCTGGACATTCTGTTCTGATAGAGCTGACTAGCAAACTGCATTCATTCTCTTTCCGTCTATAAGAGCTAGCTACTCGTAGCAACTCTCTACCCATTCTGCATCGTCAAGTTCGATTTCCTGTATGATTCTTAAGGAGGGAATTTCTACCTCGGCGGGAATGACTGCTTCTGTACCATAAACCAACATATAGGGAGTTGCCCCGGTTAATGTGTGGACTGTGGTGCGGTATCCCAACAAGGCAAATGATAACTTCTCATGCCATTGCTTGTACTTTTCTATCATCTTCCTCAGTATCTTCTTGATATTTTTATTGGCGGCTTCTACAGCTCCGTTCATATGAGGTCTGTAAGCTGTAGAATTCTTGTGTTTGATCTTGAAGGTTTCACACATGGCTTTCATCAGGTCGCTGTTGAGATTGGAACCATTGTCAGTGATGATTGACTCCGGAATTCCGAACCGACAAACAATACGGTCGCGAACAAAATCTGCTACCACTTTCTTAGTCACGGTTTTGTACGATGTTGCTTCAACCCATTTGGTGAAATAATCAATTGCCACTAGAATGAACCTGTGCCCGTTTGATGCGGCAGGCTCGATAGGTCCGATAACATCCATTCCCCAAGCGGCAAACGGCCATGGCGAGCTTGTTGCAGTAAGCTCGTTTGGAGGCACCTTTATCATTTCTGCATATATCTGACAGCAATGGCATTTTCGGACAAACTGGATGCAGTCCGTTTCCATAGTCATCCAAAAATAACCATCTCGGAGTACTTTTTTGGCTAAGACAAAGCCGTCCATATGCGGGCCGCAGGTCCCTGTATGAATTTCCTCCAATAGCCTGGATGCTTCCTTTGCGTCGACACACCTTAATAAACCCAAATCAGGAGTCCTCCTATACAGGATTCCTCCTCTATGAAAGAAGTTGTTGGATAATCTCCGAAGTGTGCATTTCTAAGTAGGATTTGCGAGTTCTGGATATTCTCCTTTCGTCAAATATTCCTTGATATCATGAAACCAAGGTTTTCTGTCTGCTTCTTCTTCTACATGAGTGCAGTAAACTGGCTGATCATAGATCTTTATCGGAATAGGATCAATAAAGTTCTTGTCGGGGTGTTGTATCATGGACGATAGGTTAGCCAATGCATCGGCAAACTCATTCTGAACTCTGGGAACATATTGGAACTCTGTCTTTGTGAACCTTTTCATCAATTCCTGTACATGATGCAGATAAGGGAGTATCTTGGAGTTCTTGGTTGCCCATTCTTTTCGGACCTGATGTATAAGTAGGTCTGAATCTCCGATCACTAGCAATTCCTGAATGTTCATGTCAATGGCCATCTTGAGACCTAAGATGCAGGCTTCGTACTCGGCCATGTTGTTGGTGCACGGGAACCTGAGCTTGGCAGATACCGGATAATGCTGACCGATTTCTGATACTAGGACTGCTCCTATGCCAACTCCTTTGAAATTTACTGCTCCGTCGAAAAACACTCTCCAACCATCATAGGATTCTGCAATATCTTCCCCTATGAAAGATACCTCTTCATCAGGAAAATACGTCTTTAGAGGCTCGTATTCTCCATCCACGGGATTTTTAGCAAGATGATCTGCTAGTGCTTGTCCTTTGATTGCCTTTTGAGTCACATAAACAATGTCGAATTCACTCAGCAGGACTTGCCACTTGGCTAGCTTTCCAGTGGGCATGGGCTTCTGAAAATTGTACTTCAAAGGATCCATTCTTGATATGAGATAAGTAGTATAGGCACAGAAATAGTGCCTCAACTTCTGAGCTACCCAAGTCAGGGAATAACAAGTGCGTTCCAATAGAGAATATCGGGCCTCGTACGGGGTGAACTTCTTATTGAGATAATAGATGGCATGCTCCTTTCTTCCTGTTTCATCATGCTGCACCAGAACACAACCGAAAGCTCCGTCCAATACTGCAAGGTAGAGTAATAGAGGTCTACCCGGCTCAGGCGGGACCAAAACTAGCGGCGTTGACAGGTATTTTTTAATTCTGTCAAAGGCTTTCTGACAATCATCAGTCCATTTAGTAGCGGCGTCCTTCTTCAATATCTTAAAGATTGGCTTACAAATGATAGTGGATTGAGCTATGAACCGGCTGATGTAGTTAAGCCTTCCCAAGAAACTCATAACCTCTTTCTTGTTCTTCGGTGGTGGAAATTCTTGGATGGCTTTGACCTTTGACGGATCCAGTTCTATTCCTCAATGACTCACAATAAACCCGAATAGTTTTCCGGCAGGAACCCCGAATGCACATTTGGCGAGATTCAGGTTCAAGTTATACCTTCTTAGTCTGTTGAAGAACTTCCTCAGATCTTCCATGTGGTTATTGGCTCTCTTGGATTTGATGATGACGTCGTGTACATATACCTCAATCTCTTTGTGTATCATATCATAGAAAATAGTAGTCATGACCCTCATGTAGGTGGCCCCAACACTCTTTAACCCGAACGACATCATCTTGTAACAATACATCCCCCATGGCGTAATAAAAGTCATTTTCTCCACGTCTTCCTCATCCATCCATATCTGATGATACCCAGCAAAACAATCAACGAACGACTACAGTTCATACTTAGCGCAATTGTCAATTAGAATGTGTATGTTCGGTAAGGGGAAGTCATCTTTCGGACTGGCCCAGTTGAGATCCCGATAGTTGACACAGACTCTAATCTTCCCGTCCTTCTTCGGCACTGGCACAATATTGGTTAACCATGTTGGATACTCTACTACCCTGAGAACCTTGGCTTTGACTTGCTTGGTGACTTCTTCCTTGATTTTCAAACTCATGTCAGGTTTGAACTTCCTGAGCTTCTGTTTTACTGGTGGGCATTTCGGATCGGTTGGCAGTTTGTGAGCTACAATAGATGTACTGAGACCAGTCATGTCATCATAAGACCAGGCGAATATGTCCTCATATTCCCTTAGAAATTCCGTGTACTCTTTCTTTTCTGATGGTGATAGATGAACGCTGATTCGTATTTCTTTGACATTTTCTGCATCTCCCAGGTTGACAATCTCAGTTTTGTCCAAGTTAGACTTAGGTCTGTTCTCAAAATCCTCAACCTCTTTAACAACCTCTTCTGGTATATCATCTTCTTCTGAGTCTATATCTGTTTGTTGCGTTGCCTCGTCTCACGTCACAATTGTCGGTTCATCAAGAAAAGTAATAGTAAAGCTGTGTAAATAAAGTAAATGATAAAAAGTAATAAGAGCAAGATTTATAAGAAACTGAAATGCTTTGATAAATTTCATAATTGTTTTGAACATTGGAGCTCCTATTTCAATATTAAAAAAGAAAGTCAATTAGCGAAGAAATAAAGATAATGCATGGTGCTTTGTTCAGCCTTGCTACCCCGAAGCTTTCCGGGCCCTGGTGGTTCTGATAGACCAACTGTTGAGGCGTGCTCCTCGTCTCACAGCCTGTATAGAAGGGCTTTCCTCCCCCTCCTCCTCGAAAATGACACAACAGTCCATATTATCATCTTCCAAAAACAAATTCCTCATCGCCGCCAGTTCTTCCTCTTCTCCCGACCCATATATGACATTGGCGGGCTGGAAAGTCTGTTCCAAGCGAGGTATTGGATACTCCATTGGGTAGTAGGGACTGCGCCATGGTGGGGACCAGTGGTTGAATTCCTCCTAAGTGTATTCATATCCCAAACCGAAAGTGGTACCATGTTTCTTCAACTTGATAGGCTTAGCAATTCCTTGGAGATTCTTGCCAAGTCCCTTGCCAGGTTCGTATCCGCACCAATTCAGTATACTTTCAATTTTGCTATCCCACCATTTTTCCTTGTCCACGGCGTTAACTCGATCAATGTGATGGTAGGTTTCTCCGCCTATCTTCCTTCTTCCTTCGATTGCTGGGATGGTCTGCCGACTGTATATGGGATTGCTACCGTCACCGTGAATAATTACCTCTTAGTGATTCCACTCGAATTTCACTACTTGATGTAGGGTTGATGCTACAGCCCCAGCGGCATGGATCCAGGGCCGTCCCAATAACAAGTTGTAAGATGCTGGGACGTCTACCACTTCAAAAATCAACGTCGAACCAAGTCGGTCCCATTTGCAGACACAAACTGATTTCCCCAATAGTGGACCTTTAGGATCCATCGAAAGCTTTGACATTGATGGCTCCATCCTTAATCTCATGCAGGCTCTTTCCCAATGTTCTGAGAGTCACCAATGGACAAATATTGAGGCTAGACCCTCCGTCAATTAGGACTCTGGTGATGAAATAATCTTCGCACTGCACAGTGATGTGCAAGGCCTTGTTATGGCTTAGCCCTTCAGGTGGCAGCTCATCTTCATGGAAAGTGATTTTGTGACTCTCCAATACTTGCCCCACCATGTTTGTCATTTCTCCTCCTGTTATGTTGCTGGGTACATATGCCTCGCTCAGCACCTTCAATAAGGCATTCTTATATGTGTCAGAGCTTTATAGCAGAGCCAAGATAGAGATCTGGGCTAGCGTTTTGTTCAACTAATCAATGACCGAATACTCTTTGGCTTGTATCTTCCTCTAGAGATCATCAGGCCCAGTTTCAGTGACGGTTGGTCGTCCAGAGGCCTGCTTACTGGACTCGGCTAGGTGTTCTGGAGTATACACCCTATCGGTTCTTGTCATACCCTGTGCTGCAATTGCTTCTCCAACTTTGGTTTTCCCTTTCCTTCTCGCCTCGGCGGTGTAATCCCATGGTATGGCCTTTGGGTGGAACGGTGTTACGGCTGTCATGGCCACCAGGATGGGTACATTTTCCTTAGATGGTAACACAGCCACTTCGAATGGTACAGGTGTCTTTGGAGACCCAAACTCGACCTCAATAGGTCCTGGTGTCTTTGCAGAAGAAGGTGCTTCGAACTCAAGTGTTATGGACATGTCTACTTCAGCGTTTTCAGAAGGCTGGATCTGGACCATAATCGGATTAAGTGTGACCGTTGGTTCCTTTGGCTCGTCACCTTCAGCAATCAATCCGATCGACCCTTTGGGGTCCCAATCGTCCTCTATCTCAATCATGTGAATGCCCCCACCCTTGTGGTCAGGCAGAGGGTTGTTGTGGACATTCGGAGCTGGCTCCTTTGCTATGATAATCTTGTTGTCAATCAAAGCTTGGATCTTATCCTTCAGAGAGCGGCACTCATCAATGGTATGCCCCTTCATGCCAGAATGATATGTACAGGTTTTGTTTGGGTTGACCCATTGAGAGGGGTTTTCGAGGTTTATAGCAGGGATATGGTGATGTAACCAGCAGCTTTGAGCCTTTCATACAGTTGGTTGATAGGTTCGGCAATGGCAGTATACTATTTGAGGGGTCTGCGGTCGAAGTTTGGTCGGGGTCTAGGAAATTTTTGGCGGGTGGGAGGTGGTTGATAGTGAGAGGGTTGAGTATTGTAGGCTTGATAGACATGTGCGAGTTGGGAATATTTGGGCGAAGTGGGTTGATATGTGGGAGGTGGAGGTGATTGGTAAGTAGGTGGGGGAGTTTGGTAAGAAGGCGAGGGTACTTGGTAATTTGGGGTAGGTTGATATGTGAGTGGAGGTATTGGGTAGGTTTGGTATTCAATTGGGGATTTTCTTCTTTGTGCAACCATCACGGCGCTCACGTCCCTTTTCTTGGACGTGCCACCAGACTGTAGAGCCTTGTTGGTGGCCTGTAAAGCTTCAAAGTTAGTGACCATACCACTATTGATACCTTCCTCGATCCTTTCCCCTAGCTTGATGATGTCGGAAAATTTCTGGCTTTCAATCAGCATTAACCTTTCATAGTACTGTGGGTCTTGACCTCGGATGAAAAACGTGTTCATTTGTTCTTCTTCTAAAGCCGATCTGACCTTAACGTCTTCTGATCTCCAACGAGTAGCATACTCGTGGAATGTCTCCGAGGGTTTCTTTTTTAAGTTCTGGATATAGAACACGACTGGTGCATTTTCCGCGTTGAACCTGTCCATGAAATCGGACGCCATACTTACCCAATTTGACCACTTCTTAGGGTCTTGGTTGATGTACCAAGACAAAGCATCTCCTTTCAGACTTCTCATAAAGAGTTTCATGCGAATCTTTTCATCCCTTCCTACTCCGACCAGCTTGTCGTAGTACGTCCTCAAATGGACTCTGGGATCCCCTGTGCCATCAAACATCTCGAACTTGGGAGATTTGTATCCTTTAGGAAGTTCGACATCTGGCTGAATGCAAAGGTCCTCGTAATTTAGTCCCCCAATCCCCTTGCTTTCTTCGACACCCTGAACTCGGGTAGTCAGCTTCTTAATTTCCGCGGCCAGATTCCTGATAAGAGAGTCAGACTCTAGTGTGCTTGAAATAGGTTGAGTATAGTGTGGTGTGGCTTACACATAGATGGGGGTGTTGTGGGGATGATCATATGTGGAGTTTAGTGGTTCAGGAATGAGCAGTGGGGTGTTGTCTGAAGTGTGGCATGTGTTGCAGTGGTGATGGGGAACGGGTTGGTTTTGTGGTTTCGGGATGCTTTGTGGAGGTGTGGGGTTTTCAGTGTTGGCAAAGTTGACATTTGGGGTAGTGAGGGAAAATGACAAATTCGCCAAGTTCCGAACTTGGTCCAGTTCTTCCTGAAACTTCAATAACTTCTGTTCGAGCTGGGAGGCACTTTCCTTGGAAATCTGAATACCCTGAGGAACCTCTACCCTTTCAACTGAGTTCTCCTTTCTGATGTTGCTCAAATCTTCCATCTTTCCCTTGTTCTTGTTTCTGACAGGACTTGGAGGAGGAAGAGGTGGAAGGCCCTTAGATCTTGTGGAGTATGATGAAGATGCCAGAGTTCACGAACTAACCTTTGGGGAGGGGAATAAACAAAAGGTAAAAACAAAAAGGTAGCAAGTTAGTATAGATTAGGAGAAGAAAACGTTGCAATATTTAAACACATAGTGCAAGAATATAAATCGTGTCCTAATTTGGGAGCCTCGTTGTGCCTGAGGTAGGCCTAGCGACAAGTTGATTTGGAGAACTTATAATGCTAAATGCCTCATTTTATTGATAAAAATAAGACAGATCCCAAAACGACACTAGAATAGCAGAAAAATAAAATGTCACTAATGGCCGTTGGACTTATTACATTTTTAAAGCAAAAGAAAAGACTCCTAATTACTTGGTCCCAGAAGGACCTTCCCCAGACTCGGCATCTTTAGCTCCATCGAATAGCTTTACCAGCTCACACAGTCCCAGCAACAAATAGGCTCTAGCCAAGTATCCTCCTTCGTTTCCCTCAGCGTTCTGGCAGTTTTCAATCCTCTGGATGAACTTCCTTTCCAATTCCACTAAACCCTGCTCCAAATACCCTAGTCGTTTGTTGGCGCTGATAGCCATATCTTTCCATTCTTCAATCAACTTTTGATGGGCTTCTTGAATCTCCCGGTGCTCACTTTTGCATTCCCGTATCCTCTTGCGCAATTGGTTGTACTTGACCTGTGCTTCAGCCTTTTCATCAATGATCCTGTGACCTCTAACAAACCCAGGTTGGCCCAGACCATTGTGATTATCCTCCAGCCATCCCAAATCGTATGGGGTGCAGCCAGTACGGTATCTGTCTGGATCGATAGATCTCTTCCCATGACGATCTTGCAATGCCACATATGCTGAGCTTGGTACTTATAAGGACTGTCATCAGCTTGGAAGTCAGCCCGGAAGTGACTCATCTTATCGATCCTTGGTATAACCTGCTTCCTACCAGCTTGTTTCATGACCTGGAGGGGGACATAAGGGTAAGTTCCTCTTAAGCCGATCAGTATCAGAAATGGTGAGTCCCTGGATCGGGCGATGAACTCGTCAGTAGGGAACCATTCGAACATCCATTGTATTTAATCCTCAGTCAGATTTTCAAAAAGCTCCACCCATCTTTTGGCATCTTCTGGCTGAGCGAACATGTCGAGCATGTAGTTCATTTGCCTTGGTTGATGGAAGGCTATATGATCGTCCCAGTCTCTCCGCTGAATCTTTTGCCGATATTCACCCCTTTGGAGATGCTCTATGAGCCAGAGCTGGAGTAGCAAGTTGCAGCCTTCGAAGTGTGGGGCTCCTTGTTGACACTTTTCTAAGGCTCGGTACATTTCTGCAATGATCATGTGCACTATGCTAAAGGGTTGCCCACCAATTCCCTCCATTAAGGTTTTAGTAACCATAGCTAGCATGGTGCGAATCCTTTCTTTCTTCATAGGAAACACTATCATCCCCAAGAAGTAGAACATAAAGACAAAGACCCTTCTGTGGATATGCCCCAATAAAGTGAGGGCGAATTCATCTGGGTAAGTGCGGTAGGACTTACTATGGTCGTACCTTTCGTACAGATAGTCGAAAGGAATGTAGGAATCCTTCAAACAGGTCAAGTCTGTGTTTTTCTTTAGTCCCATCATTTTGAGAAAGCCCCTACCCTTGCAATTTTTCGGCATAAGTAAACCCGGAGTCTCCCACGGAATACCAGCTAATCCTCCTATTTCCTCGAGCAGAGGTGTCATCTCAATCTCCCCGAAGCGAAACACAGACCTATCACAGTCCCATAACAGAGTAGCAGCTTCTATGATTTTATTGTTGGGTTGGACCTCCAGGAGAGAAGGCAAATTTCCTAGGTATTTCTGGACAAGAGCCTGATCACTGGAATGAAGATCCTCCCACCATCTTAGCAACCTTGGGTGGATGTTGGTGACCATGCCAAATCTGGGGACTTCTTTCCTCATTTCTGCAAAACAAAGTGTTAGACCCTTACCTCGCCGGACTCGACTATTTAAACCAATAATTAGCATAAGCAGCATTTAGTTCTCCAAATAAATGCACAAAATATGGTAACGTCCGTTTGGGTTCCCATGAAACCCAGTGGACTTTGGACAAGGCTATCTTAAAGAGTCATTATGTGGATGACATAACTGACTCGGCTAGGTTTTGACAGTGATGCATGCACAATTGAATAGAGTAGGGTTTCTATAAGGTATTAGACTGGTACCCTTGAGTGGACAACTCAAGAGGGAAAGGCACGGAACCGTCGACTACACCGTTGATCGACTGGTTTTACCGCAAATACGCCTTTGCCAAATTTAGGGGGTAATGATATCGGAAGGGCACAATCACTCATTATAAGTGTTGCTATGGTATTTTGTTTGGCACGAGTGGAATATGATGTTGAATATGCAGTTACAAGTTGTCATGTATTTGCACGTTTATAAAGTAATGATTACAATAATTGATCATAATTACAACAGTATTGGAGGAAAGCGGTAAAAGAAAGCATTAGAGAAAATAAATAAAGAGCTAAGTCAGTTTCGTAATAGAAGAGAAATAAAGACATTAAATAAAGGCAATAAAGAAGCAGTAAAGTCACAAATAACATGAAATAGTAAAAGCCTAAAAGCAAATCCCCAGCAGAGTCGTCACGCTGTCGCGCCCCCTTTTTCTCGCGAAATCGGGCTTGTGACATTTGGGAGGACAATTCGTTCCCTCTTGGGAATTGGGTTTTAGAACTTGAAGAGTCGCCACCTAATGATTAAGTGCATTAGGACACTAAGAAGGGTTTGAGTTTGAAGAACCAGAGTTTGGGTAAGGGCTAGAAATTATCTCGAGGGGAAGGTGTTAGGCACCCCTCAAGATCCACTAGTGTGGTTCTCGGCCATGTTACAATTGTGACTTCACATAATCAAACAAGCAAGTAAGGGCTTCAAATAGAAGGGGATTTTCACATATTATTGCAAGCAAATTGAAAATTTGAAGAGAATAAAGAAAGCAGAAATTTTAAGGAAATAGTTTGGACAGTAAAACAAGTTAAAAGAAAGGGGGGTCCTAGGTTTACAAACAATATGGATCACATCAATGCAATACCCGGCAATCGCTTCGCAGAAGAGGGGTTGCACGTGGTATCAGCGCACCGGTCATCATATTCATATCTACCCCTCCCACCCCGTTAAGGTAGTAAAGCGCAGAATGATGTCGTTGCTTATTGCATGCTAGTACCCGCCCTAATCCTATCAGTCCCGGAGGCATTTGCACTACTAGTCCTAAAGGGAAGGAAAATTTGGCTTTCCAGAGTTTTAAAAGGATAAAATTCTAGGGCGACAATCAAAACATATAAGGCAGGTATGGGAGAACACGTAACAGTTAATGGGCTCAAACGGGCCTCCTCAACTTAAAGACAGATTGTTTAGCATGTCTTGCATGTACTGTTATGGTCTGAATTAAAGCGTAGGATAGGTTGATTCATCACATATTTCTCAGATGAGGAGTCGGAATTAGCCTTCCCTAGTTGTAATTTATCAAAGACTGATGCAGTTAATCAATTACCTAATAGTTTGCCTAAGTGAGACCTATAGGCATGATATCTAATAGTGCTTACTCCGATTTAAAGAAGGCTTACTGATTGCGGAAAACACATAAGTTCTGCAGATGTTAAACGACATTACCACTGATTTTAGACTTGTAGATGAAATAAATGAATCAGATTCAACTGGTTACTCCTATAGGCATGACTTCTAGGCATTGTTGATTTTAAGACGATTATGAAAATGCAGGAGTCCTAGAGACATAGTATCTAGAATGAAACTTATTATTACTTAACCTATAACTGTTTACCTAATGATAGATGTAAAAATGCAGAAGTTCCAAAGACATATAATCATGATTTCTATATGCAGAAGTGCAGAAACTTATAGGCAGGATTTCTATATGATATGCAAAAGTGCAGAAAACCTATAGACATGATCTCTATATATGCAGAGGTGCAGAAAAACCTACAGACGGGATTTCTATATGATATGCGGAAGTGCAAAAACTTATAGGCAAGATTTCTATATGATATGCGAAAGTGTAGAAATTATAGGCAAGATTTCTATATGACATACGTAAGTGCAGAGCTTGTGAACAGTAACGCCTATGAGCATGCTGTCTACCCTTTGCATACATAAGTGACCCTCCCCCTTTTCAATAGAACCCCATAAGTTATTACAACATATTACAGGTCAAAATGAATTAAGAAAAGTAAAATTACATCAGAAATTAAGCTACAACCAAGGAGCCTAATTCAGACTCAAAGTCCAACAATATGAGGTGAACCAACTTCCAAGATTAGGTTTCCAAAGCCTTCTCTTATTTGAGATGTGTCAAAGTTCCTCAAGAGCCTCAAATGGACTCCGGGCAATGCTTACAACCAAATATTTGCAAAATTAAGAGCATAGTGCAGTGTGGAAATGCCAGCCCTCAGATGTCCAAGTTCAGAGGGAACTCAAGGTCCCAAAGCAAGGCTCATAAGAGGGGGACAGAACTTAGAATCTAAGAGTAAGGGTAAGTGTAAGTATATAGAGGGGATCTGGGGAGAGCCATGGCAGGCTAGTGGTCATGCCCAGCAATCAGGAGTGTTGGCACACCCCTGACTAGCCTATTAGCCACATTTTGAGAGTTGGGATCCATTGAGGATCAGGTTCAGACCTAAGCAGCAATTTGGATGATGTCAGGTCATGAACCTTAACTCAAACACATATAAGGGGTGGGGGTATAGGGGGTTCATAACAAACAGCAGGTGCAAAGAGAGAGTAGCATTCTCAACAGAACATGAACAACAAAGTAGACAAGAGTGTAGCAACTGTAAAATAAACACATAGGGATGGTGCTAAAATCAAAATTAAGGCATACCAGTTTCAGGGAAACAGATAAGTGAAAGCTAAAGTCTTGTAAACCAAATTGCAAGAAAATAATACAAAAGATCTCAGAAGAGAGTAGAGTATTGAAAGAGTATTGTATTTGAGAGGTGTGTGTGTGAAGTGTTGAATTCGAAGTGTTGAACTGAAGGTTCAAGGTGTCTAAGTGCAGAAGGGTCGTTCCCCTTTTATAATGTAGAAAACAAGTAAGAAAAGGTAAGGGAATAGTTTGCAATCAATCACACAGAATCTCCCTTCAATTAAGGGATTCTGATTTCAAACGGGTAGAAGACAATTAAGGAAAGAGTTGGATTAAAATCTTTTCCAAATTAACATAAGAAGGGCAAATACATAGAAACTATTTAAGGAAAGAGTTTGATAGCAACACGGTTTGTGCAAATAAGGAAAGGCAATCAATCATCAGCTAGTAAAAACCAAAAATTGAGTTTTGGTATGAATGAATCCAATCAGAAAAGGTGAAGAAAGGTTTAATTAAAGAAAATCAGTAACAATCAATCGAACCTTATTAAAAGGAATTCTAAATCAATTCAAATTGGCAAAATCTCTTTTAAAGGAAGAATTCCCCATATATAAAGCATACAGACATGTCAAACAAGAAAGAACTATCATGATAATTAGAAAAGAGTCTAACACAGAAAGGTTCAAAATCATAAGCAAAGGGATACAAGTCTAGTTTGTAGACTCATAATGAGTCTGAGAGTCCAGGGTCCCAAAGTAGAACCCTAACCCGAACACAAGATCAAACTTGCCAAAGAAAACCCCAAATCCCAGGGCTTCCACTTGAATCAGACATAGAGGTGAAAAGGCAAGCCATTGAAACAGACTCAGAGGTCTCTTTTAGAGACTCATGAGAACCAACATACATGATAGCAGGTTTGAAACAACAGAGTGAAAAAGTTGACTTAAAGAGCATAAAGAACATGTTTAAGAAAAGTCGGAACTTAAGCAAGTTCAGAAGAGGAGAAGGGTGATATAAGCTTAAGAAACAGTAGTAATACATGTTTGGAACTCCAACAAGAGTCCAGTAAAACAAACAAAGTTAAAGAACTCAGCAAAAAACACATACAGTAAGAGAATACTGGAAAGTATAGCAAAGAAAATGTAGGAAAACATAACAAATATTAACATGCGAGCCTACTCTAGAGGCACAATAGAGTACAAAGGTACAGAAGAGTCATGTATAGCAGAAAGAAAGGTAGAAAACCAACACATGCGTGGTAAAACATAGTATAGGCAAACACACATAAAGAAAAGAAAAAGGAAGAATCAGAAAGACGTTTTGAAATCCTTTCGAAAACCCTAAATCAAAGACAAACGATTTTGAAAAGAACATTTGGGGAAAACACTTTAAAAATCAAGTATAGCACAGATACATCATAGATCTAAGAAAACACACAGAGAAAAACCTCGAATAGCTTAGGGTTTCGGCGAAACCCTAAAAACGAGAAAGGCTTGGAAGAAGGTTCGATCTTGAGTCGGATGAGTTAGAATTAGGCTCCTAATGCTTGAATATGCCGGAATAATGGCCGGAGAAGCCATAGAATTGTAGATCTGAGAGGATCTAAAGGAGAACCATCGAGGTCAGGCCTCAAAGCTTCGAACAACCATGGTTTGATGGTGGAGGGGAGTGAGTACCAACCATCCATGGCCTGAGAAGCTGTGGATTCCGGTGAAAGGCGGTTGAAAAGGGGTAGGAGGAGGCTAGGGTTCCGAAGAGTTTTAAGAGAGTTTGAGAGTTCAGAGGCGGCTGAGAGGTGGAAATGAAGGATTATGGTAGGTCATTTGAGTTTAATTATGGAAGGGTGAATTATGGCCATTGATGTGTATGATCAACGACCTAGATCTAAGAGGGTAGGTGGGAACCGGGTAGGGCCGTTTGGATTGGGTTATGGGTTGGGTCAAATAAAAAATGGGCCGGTCCGGTTGGGGTTAGGATTGGGTCAATTTAAGGGCTAAAATTGAAATGAAATGGGGCTGTAATTGAAATGAAATGGGGCTAAATGTTAAATAGCTAGTTTTTCCTTTTATTTTATAAAAAAAAAAAAGTAAAAATGATTTTAAAAGCGAATTAAAAGTACTGAGCCAATTAATAATATATAAATATCAATTTTAAAATACTGGAACCAATTTTACAATTATAAAATACCATTATTCTTAAAATAGGCTATAATTGCAACTGTATGCAATTTAGTCTTTTAAATACCAAATGAATTTGTAAATATATACAAAAATTATATTAACTATATTTTGGTATAAATATGGGAATAAAATAAATTATTCACCAAAATTGATAATTTTGGGAATAATTATGGATTTTGTACTGCTAAAATGGATAGTAAATTGATTTTAAAAACTCTTCAAAAGATTGAAAAAATACTAAAACACTTGGGTATGCTTATATATGCATATATATGCTATTTTGAAAGTATTTTGTATATAAAAATATATAGGGAAAAATTGGGTATCAACAGTGAACAAGACCCCACTGGTCTCCAAAATACCCGATGTCCGAAGCATCCTCTGACACTTGTCCGGGAAACCCTGGGCATCCTCGCCCTCTGCACCACTGAAAGTTGGAGGCTGAAGTATACTAAACCTCTCCAACATGCGATGCTCGTCCTCTGGCATCACAGGAGCTACATAGTCCAGAGCAGCTGCAACTGTATGGGGTTGGAGGTTCCCCCGGTGTCTGAAGTCCCTGAACGACCTGCTCAGGTGTGTGAGCGGCGGGAGTCTGAGTGCCTCCCCCAGCCTGAGCTAGGCCAGTGCACACTGATAGAATCTGGGCTAGGGCTACCTGAAGGCGTGGAATCACAATAGGCATAGTCGGTGCCTGAGCTGGTGCTGCTGGAGCGTCCACAACTGGACTTGATCATGAACTAGGGCGTCTGGTGGATCTACCGGTGCTGCCATAGCTGCTGTGCGGGCTATGCCCCTGCCCCTACCACGACTTCGACCGCGTCCTCGGCCTCTAGTGGCCCCAGCTGGTGGTACTGGTGGTCATCCATCCTGACTAGTAGCACGTGTCCTCACCATCTGTAAGAGAATAGAATAACAGAAGTTTAGTACCAGAATCAACAGATTCGCACGATAGGAATTCAAGAATATGAAGTTTTCCTAAAGGTTCTGCAGTCCCAAGGATAAATACAGACGTCTCCGTACCGATCTGCGAGACTCTACTAAACCTGCTCATGACTCGTGAGACCTATGTAACCTAGGCTCTAATACCAACTTGTCACGACCCTAAAACGGATCCGATCGTGATGGCTCCTATCGCGAAACTAGGCCAGCCGACACAAACCCCAAAACCAACTAGACATTTATAATAAGTCATTTAAAGTTATTAATTAGCTAAAATCCCATAATATAAGTTAAAATAAACAATGTGGAAACATAACACAGCCCGACATCGGGGTGTCACCAGTCATGAGCAACTACAACTCGTCTCGGAATAAGAAAGGATAACATAGTCTGAAAAACAAATGCTAATAGAAAGTTGAATAAGATAGGAAGGAGAAGCACTGGGCTGTGAACGCCAAGAAGCTACCTAGTCAACTCCGGAGACCTGCTGGAAGACTGATCAGCACTCGCTATCGCGACCTGAGACTCCTGGATCTGCACACAAGGTGCGGAGAGTAATGTGAGTACGCCTACTCAGTAAGTAATAAAAGTAAAGGTAGCTGAGCAGTAAGAAAATACGTAAACCACGTCATAATGCTACAGCAAAACAGTATAAGTCCAAAACAATGCAGTAAAGCAGTAAAACTCGTAAAAACAACTCAGTTCAGTAAAACCTTTTAAAACATCTTTCGATAGTTTCAAGCGAGTGATGAAAACAGTGAGTAAAAGGATAGAAACGTAACAGCCCCTCATGCAACAACATGTACCACAACCGCCCCTCGAGCAAAATATCAACAGAACCAGCCCCTCGGGCTACCTCACAATCACTCGTAATCAGCTCTTCATACAATAACATGAAACAACAATAGCCCTTCGGGCAATATCACATCTCACAATGGGTACCCGCGCTCAGTGGGGGTATTCGGACTCCAGAGGGGCTCCTACAGCCCAAGCGCTATTACAAGCCATCTCGTGGCATAACAAATCAGGCCCTTGGCCTCTCATATATCACAAATCAGTACACATGCTGCGGTGCGCAGCCCGATCCCATAATATCCTCACAACACAGGCCCTCGGTCTCACTCAGTCAAAAATCTCTCAAGCCCCTCGGGCAACAGTAAAATATGATGCTCAACCCAAAATATCATTTAAAATATCAAAACGGGGTAAATACGACTGAGTTATTAAAACAGTAGAATACACCATGACTGAGTATAAATATGAAGTCAAAATAGTGAGGAGTTGTAGTAAAAATCCCCTAAGGGTCCAAAACAATTGGCTCGAGGCCAAAAATGGCATTCAGCCCAAAACATGGTAATACTTTCCAAAACACAATGATATCAAACAGTTTTAAATCAAATACGTGACTTAACAGTCATACGGGACAGACTAAGTCACAACCCCCAACGGTTCACGACCCCATGCTCGTCATCTAGTATGTGCGTCACCTCAAGGTAGCACGACGATGTGAAATCCGGAGTTTCATACCCTCAAGACATCATTTACAATCATTACTTACCTCAACCCGGTCCAAACTCTAGCCCGTGATGCCTTTGCCTCTCGACTTGGCCTCCGAATGCTTCAAATCTAACCAAAATTAGATTCATACCATCAAAATATGCTAAGGCCACTCGAAAAAAACCAATTTACATAAAAAATCCTGAAATTGGCCAAACCCGACCCCCAGGCCCACATCTCGGAGTCCGATAAAAATCACAAAACTAGAATACTTACACTCTCACGAGTTCATACATATCGAATACATCAAAATTCGACTACAAACGACCCCTCAAATCCCTAAATCAAAGTCTCCAATTTCAAGCTCTAATCCCCAATTTTAGGCTTTAAATCCCATAAATTTCATGTCTAATTAGGTAGAAATCACAATAGAATTGAGTATTGAGTTCAAAAATCTTACCTCCAAGTGTTTCCCTTCGATTCCCTCTTCAAACCTTCTCAAAAAGCTCCAAAATCGCTCAACAATGGTGGAAATAGACCAAAAATCGCGAAGGCCACTATTTAAACATTCTGCCCAGGCAAAAATTCCTTCTCCGCAAACGCGGTCAAAGCCTCACGTTCACGAAGCACAAAATTCTATTGACCAATTAATCCTCTTATGCAAACATGACATCCATCTCTCGAACGCGAAGCTTCAGCTTCCCAGTCCTTCAGTAACGCGACACACCAACGCGAACGCGAAGAACAAACTACCAAGCTACTTTAATTACTCCACGCGAACGCGGGACCTACATCACGTTCGCGATGCACACTCAGCCTCACCCTTCGCGAACGCGAAGGGCAATTCTCTTGCCTCACTTTGCATCTCTTCGCGAACTCGAGGACACTCTCGCGAACGTGAAGAGCAAAACTCTGTAGAAATCTGCTACTTTCAGAACAAGAATTTGATCAGTTTAACCACCCGAAACTCACCCGAGGCCCTCGGGACCTCAACCAAACATGCCAACATATCCCATAACATCATTCAAACTTGTTCCAACCTTCGGAACACTCAAAACAACATCAAAACATCAAATCATCATCGAATTCAAGCCTAAGAAATTCCAAAATTTCCAAATTCCTCTTTCGATCAAAATGTCTATCAAACCTCGTCCGAATGACCTGGAATTCTGCACACACATCACAAATGATACAACGTACCTACTCCAATTTTTGGAATTTCATTCTGATCCCGATATCAAAATCTCCACTACCAACCGAAAAACGCCGAAATTCCAATTTCGCCAATTCAAGCCTAAATCTACCCCAGACCTCCAAAACCCATTCCGATCATGCTCCTAAGTCACAAATCACCTCCCGAAGCTATCCGAATTATAAAAACCAAATTTCGAGATCGTTTACTAACAAGTCAACGCCCGATTGACTTTTCCAACTAAAAGACCAACTTAAGAGACTAAGTGTCTCATTTCTCTACAAAATCACTCCGAACCCAAACTAACCAACACGATGCGATGAAATACAGTTCAATAACATATAAAGAAGAAAAAATGGGAGAAACAGAGTGGTAACTTATGAAACGACCGGCTGGGTCGTTACACCTAGGCTACAGATTTGTATTGTCTTTGTCACTATTTGAGAAAATCAAATTGATGAAAGGGGTTGTTCTTAAAAATGTAAAATAAAAGCAATAAATATTTTTAGTTTTTTTATAAATAAAAATAGATGTTGGAATACTTTGAATCAACAAGATAAAACCATTACAATAATATCAAAATTCTATTACACATTTCTCAAGTTAATGAAATGATTGTTTATTTCTAATTCAACCAAATCACATAAAAGTAACCAGTTAATAACACCTCTTTCGATTAATGTAGTCAATTGATTAACAGTGAAACAGAGATCTTGTTTAAAGAATGATTACTTATTTCTAAGTAATCACTCCACCTAATAATAATATATAAATAGCACCGCTCGCGCTTAGTATTATCAATTTATTGACAGTTAGTGACATTAAACAATAATTGACTAATAACACCTCTCTTGATTAGTGTAGTTAACCAATTAGTAATGACTTCAAATAAGAATTATCTTAGTTGAGTGCACCAAGTGAGAAAAAACCTCTTTCGATTAGCCTTTACTAAATCAATAAACTTGTTCAAATCTTTCTCTTCTCCCGAAAAAGAAATAAAATAACAAGACAAAGATTTCAGTAAGTGATATAATTATATCAAATAATAGAAATAATCAATATCAAATACCTTGGTGTTAATGATGATAAAGAGAAAATCTTAACATAAGAAGATAATAAAATTAAGATAATTATTATAATACTTTTATAGCTTCATCTAGTATCCCAACCAAAGAAAATTACTCTATTATGGAGAAAACATAAAATAGAAAAATACTATTCCTACAATAAGAGAAATAACTTTTAAAACTAAAACAAAGCTAATTAAAGTTGGTGTTCTCTGCACAAGAATGGTTCTCCCCTACTGAAAAGTCATGTCTATTTATAGGAAATTATGTCGGTAAACTTCTTAGGGATGTCATCCGTGGATTGGGGATGACATCCCTACCTCTTGAATTAATTTCTTCCACTTCTCAACTCTTTACACGGATGACATCCTTAGAATTGAGGATGACATCCTTATATTGGGGATGCCATCCTTGGCTTTTTTGATGTCTCTGCTTGAACACTCTTCTTTCTTCTCTTTTTCTTTTTCTTTCTTTTCCTGCAATATTTTTTAATAACTTATACAAATATTGAAAAAAAAGTCATATCTATAAACAAAGTATTTGTTTAGTTAATATAATATATAGCGAAAAACATACATAAATATACTTATCAAGATACTTACTGGTACATGGGATCAGTTGTACTCATATTTCACTCAAATGCGTACAGATATTTGTGAAAGAGCAGCTGCGGAATTTGAGAGTAGCATTGAAGACGTACCAGCACTTCAGATACAAGCTATCATTTGTTCGTAATAGATTAGACGTTATAAATTCGTTTATTTAAATTCAAACAGATAATGTATTTTTCCTCAAACTAAAATTGTACTCTAAATCAGAGTGACTCATAATTTATACTATCAGTCCTTGAGGTAGTTGTATTGAATTCTTTCACAATTTTATTTATTATATTGATGATTTTTCATTATAGTAGTAACTTATATTGTTTGGCTTATCTAGCTGGTTGGCTTAGGTGCAATCACGACATTTGTAGGATTTTGGATCGTGTAAGTTTATTATACAATAACAAGTAGAAACTAGACAAGTGGACAAATAGGAATACATAGGAATATCCCTTTTCCTTATTTTTGATGTATATATACTTGTACAAAACATTGAGAAAGATATCAGAAGAAAGAATTTTCTACAATTCATGTCTTTCATACAATTTCATCAATTATAGACTTAAATGATTGGATTATTAGTATATAGCATAGTCAAAAGGGGACATGCGGTCATATAGTCATAGGTTTGATAAAATACGTACCCACTAACGTAACGTATACGTTCTCCAAATTAAAATTTCTAAGATTTTGAGAAATCAAGTCTTGAAATATTCTTGGGAAACTTACACAAATATCTCATGTAAGTTTCAATTTACCAACCTCTAACCATTAGTCATAAGCTTACCAAAACTAGCCAAGCACATATAAAAATAGAAAAACTAAATAAATAAAGTTCTTTATCTCGAAGAATCACATGCAAAAAACTCCTTCCATATTTTTAATCGTGATTAGCAATATTAGATGCAAGGCGGAAAGGAAATTTCATGGATGAGTAGCAAATAAGGTGATGAAATATAAAAAAAAAATACAATATTCCAAAAATCTAAACAAAAAAGGAACTTTTTTCAATGGGTATAGTTGAAATTCATTGAAAACATATAGATAAGTAAATATAAATTTGAGGAAGATTGGAGGTGATTTGGACTGATTTTGTATCAAAATTCATAATTAAATCGAGTTTAAAAAAGTTTTTCTGCGACACATGTGTCAAACATGTATCACGCATGTATCTCACACACATGTATACATGAATATATATGTGATATATAATTGATACAAATATGATACATATGTGATACACAAATGATACATAGTGTGATACACATATCATTTTTTTTTCATGTTCAATTTTTACTTCGAATTTTCAATTCAAACCACCTCAAAACTTCACCAAATCACCCCAAAACTGAGATTCGAACTCTTTAAGATGTATCCAATCTATTCTAATAACACCCACTCAAAAAAAAAGCAAAAAATTGACCTAATTTTACTACAAATAGCTAATTGACTAATATTAGTAATATTTGGCTAATATTAGTAATATTTTAATGAATTGACTAATTTTTGTAATGAGTTACTTGTAAATGCACATAGCTGGTAATTTTCTTCGCATCTTTTTTCAATTTTTTGGTCTACTTACAATTTAAAACCTGACATAAATCATTGTTCGATTATTTTTTAATTTTAAAGCAGCTTGAAATTAATATTTTGTGGAGATTTTAAATTCATAACATTCAACTTGATAAATGAATAAGTGAATAGCTATATAAAATCAGGCTAGAAGTTGATCAAGATAAATACTTAAGACCAAGTCATACCTCTTTTTGGTATCAGTCTCAAAAGCAATCAAAACGGGCGAAGTTCGGATTCAAAAAACAGAATAAATTCATGGAAATCAAACCATTATACCATGATTAAAAAAAAAAAAAAAAAAAAAAACAAGGCCAACAACTACATAGGCCAAAACAAACACGTCACCAGTCAAAAATAAGAAAACACTGCTCTAGACACGTAATCGTACTACTAACTATTTTTAAGAACTAACTTCCAAAATGTTTTATAAAAATAAAAATATTAAAAGTGGAAGTTGCAATTCAACGGCAGTGAATCACGCAACAAATATATGACCAACACGTGATTCTCTGATTGAAACAAACAAAAAGTACAGAAACTTCTACCTATTTTGTACTCATTTCCGCATCTAATACTTCTTTAACCTAATTATATAAGCTTTATAATCAGTGGCTCTATCACTCTCTACTCAATTCAATCATCATGTATCGAGTAGCCGCATACAGGCAGTTGAAGATTAGAGTTTCTTGGATCAGTTCATTCAATTCTACCAGGTATTTGTGTTATTGCATCAGTTACAAAAAAAAAAAAAAAGGTTGATCACTTTGAATAAGTTGTATATTTTTCTGGGTTGGTTTCATTTATTTTGAGCAAGGCGAATTGGGATTGGATACTAGTTGGATGCTTGAAAATCTACAGTAGCAACATCACCTTAATGCCGAACTAGTTGATCGAAGCGATTACATTTCTAAAAAGAGAGAATTTTTTTTATGTGAAAATGGTGTTTTAAGGAGAAACTTTTTGGGTAAAAATGTTTTACAAGTTACTGTTCAACTAAAAGTTAGTAACGGTCGTCAATTGACTTAACAATTGGATGATTATTTGGTTATTACTTTTGAATTTACAATGCCAAACTATGCTCATTCCACTTGCCGCATGCTTTGGAGAGCATGTCACAATGCATTTGTTGTTGTGAGGATTCATTATAATTTGATTTGTTTTACAAGCTATCGACCTTTTTTTTGGCTTTATGGGCTAACCGCTGTTGTAGAATCTGAAGTCCCTTTCATTTTTTTAGTTAAATGCAATTTTTGCGGGATGAAGATTTTCTTTCTTCTTATTGAGAACGGATACTAATGTTCGCTTTTAAAATCTCATTCTTTCTCTCTCTCTTTCTTTCTTTCTTTCTTTCTTTTTCTTTCTTTTGTGCGTCTACATTATGTCATGATATGGGCTAATTATCCATGCAAGTGATGCTTAGCTTAGATATTCTTTTCTGCTAAAGTATGACTCTGAGCTAATCAATAAACATGTATGGACCAAGCATTCGGGGTGTTGTTTTAAAGTCATTCTCATATCGAACTTGTAATGAACGTTCATATCTCACAATTATTTATAATTTCCACAAGATCAATTAGTTCATATGATTTGGCTTTATTGACATTTATTCTAGTTCCTTATGTTCTTCACTTAGTGCATTTAATTTAGTCTTTTATAACGCAGATCAAATCATACTTTGCCCTTTGCTACGGTAAAAGCTGAAGAAATATCAGGCTCTCAACCTGCTGAAGTCCACAACTTGGGTATGTAAATGTTCTTTTCAGCTAGCTGCTGAAAACGGTCATTGATATGTAGTTAGTTTCTGTCTAGGAATAGATGCATATAGTTGTGCAAAGATTTTTAGTAAGTTTTGAATCCTCTTTATCTCCTTGTGTGTGTACCATATACTTGGAAAAGCAAAAAGATGTGTGTTAGCAAGCAAGATAACAGAGACGCTAAGAACGTTTTACATCACTACCGTTCACCCCTTTTATTTTTCGAAATGTGTTCTGTAGATATACAAATAGCAAACTCTTGTCTTGGTTCTAGTTTACCTCTACATCTAATTGGCTGGTGGTTTTCATCCATCCAGTGCAGGGGAAGTGGACAGGATCTTCTAGTTGGAATACAATATTGGATCCCTTGAATGGGCAACCATTCATTAAAGTTGCAGAAGTAGATGAATCAGAATTGCAGGTACATAATTTGGATGCATCATAGTTCTTTGGGCTGTGTTTTTCCAGACGAGTCTTTGAACCTTTGGAGTCTGTTATTCTATCCAAATGGCTTGCTACTTTATGGCCAGTTACTCTTTCGGTCATATAAAGACTTTTCCGTTCTTTTATTCAGAAATCTTTAACATCTAAGATTTCAATATGATGATTTTACAAGTCTTTTTATTGCCTGTGCAGCCATTTGTGGAGAGCTTGTCCAAGTGCCCGAAACATGGTCTACATAATCCATTCAAAGCACCAGAAAGGTTTGATTTTAATTGTGTTTTGGTCTTTTTCTTGGCTTTTTTTTCTCGCTGAAGTTGTCTAGCTGAACCGTGTGGGGACCAGCCTTTAGTGTCTTGTGAGTTTTTGTCGAAAGGAAGAAATGACGACTTTAGAAAAATGAATTGAGTGACACCATTTTTCTCAGGTACCTAATGCTTGGAGACGTATCTACAAAAGCAGCTCATATGCTTGGCTTGCCTGAGGTAGTATATAACTCAAGCAAGGATGCTGGTGTTCTCTTAGCCTATTTGACAAATACTTTATGATATTCATAAATCATAATTACTTCTTATCCTCTTAATGATTTGCTTCTTTATGTCTTTCAGGTTTCTGACTTCTTTGCTAAGCTAATACAACGGGTGTCTCCTAAGAGTTACCAACAAGCTCATGGTGAAGTTTTTGTCACACAGAAATTTCTGGAAAATTTCTGTGGTGATCAGGTAGATTATTCCTTCTACAACTATTACCTCATATGCTACATTATACAGGGGCTGATTTAGAAAAAAAATTGTTTTAAATCATGGCGCAACAATTCAGTTGGCTAGCTTTCACATCCATGTGATTCTATTGCTGCTTTATGTTATTTCAACAGTTTTTTGTCTCTACTCATCGGTTGCTTCCTTTTATTTTTACTGTTATGTTAAATGTTAGCTTAATTGACTCTGAACATTTGAAAGCTTAATGGACTTCAGGTTCAGCGAGAAGGACTTATTTCACATAGGATTCATTTCTCCATTTTCTTTAACACAAATGTCAGATCGAACAATGAACCCTTGATTTATTTGGCAGGTTCGCTTTCTAGCTAGGTCTTTTGCAGTACCAGGAAATCATCTGGGGCAGCAGAGCCATGGTTTTCGCTGGCCTTATGGACCTGTAAGGCACCATTCTGGCTGTTGTTGACTAGATTTAATGAAAGTGTTAAACAAAAATATCTTCTGATGCTATCTTTCACTTTGAAACTGAGATCTGAAGGTGCAGTTTTGTAGCTAAAATCACTAAAACTCTTGAATTTATCGAAATAAAATTCTTCACTATTTCTGAATGGTGTTAAGTTTTGTTATATGTCAGCTGGAATCATTTTTTATGAATGTCTTCCTGCTAATCTAAGGATTTGACTTAGCCTGCTTTTGGTCACATTGGTCATAGTGGTAAAATTTGCAGCACATAAGTTATTGTTTCTTACATTCTCCTGTTGACTTTCTTATGTGATTGAAGGATATTTTGTACTTCAATTATTAAAATTTCTCACTGTACCTGATTTTAAACTTTATTTTATAGGTGGCGGTTATTGCTCCCTTTAATTTTCCCTTGGAGATTCCTGTACTTCAGATGATGGGAGCGTTATATATGGGGAATAAGCCTGTCCTTAAAGTTGATAGCAAGGTGGGTCATGCAAATTTTTATAGGCTCTATATAGCATGCAATTTCACTTACTGGACAAGGCCTAGCTAAGAAGCAAACTTGACTCTCATCTATCAAAGAATCAAAAATTGCAAAATGACTTTTACATACTCCTCTTTTTGTCAAATTAACAAAATGTGCAGAAAATTGGAAGATTTCTGTGCTACTCAAAAAAATTGGAAGATTTCTGTTCCTATTCTATTTTTCTTTCTGTTAATAACTCTATTTAAAAAAAAAATTCTGATATGCTTCTTATAGTTAGACTTCCATTGTTGGTTAGGTATGTGTTGTTATGGAACAATTTCTTCGACTGCTTCATGATTGTGGGTTACCTGCGGATAACGTGGATTTCATAAATTCAGATGGAAAGACGATGAACAAGCTACTCATTGAGGTTAGTTTCTGAAATTGGCTTCTCTGGGCCACTTATCAGTAAGAAATGGCAAATGACAATTACAAATTTTCGTTCAAAAACTTTCTGTCCCTTGAGAATAATTTCCTTCTCCAAATCTAGCTTTCTTTTAAATTAATTTTTACTTTTCCTTGTCAAGTTTAGTATTTATACATGCCTCAAGGTATGGTCAGTCTTTTGCCAAGGTTTCACGAATGGTCAGTCTTTTACCAAGGTTTCAAGAATCAGTCGGGGAAAAGTATGGAAGAGCTTTTCGATTCTCAAACATTTTCTGGTGGAAAAGAAGACTTTGATGGTTGGATTAAATCGACGAAATAGTTCAATATGATTTGGAGGAAGAAGGACAGTCTTTTTGTCTAGACCAGGGTGGGGGTTTGTTTCATTTGTGCAGCCATTATTATCCTGTTCCTTTTGAAAGATAGATGTCTATGAGGTATGAAGCTGCTGTGAGCCATCCGTTTCTTTCGAGATCTCTAGGACCCTAGGACTTATGCATGGTTTCCTAAATGCTCATTATTTGGATCCAGCAAAATTACACTAAGTTTCAATTTTGTGTATGCATGTGTATCCAAAAGATAGAATTATTCACCAGTACTGGAATAAACTGGTTCTGGTAGAGTGAATGGATAAAGAGGATCCATGTACCTAACGCCAACTAGTTTGGGATTAAAGCTATTGACATGTATATCCAAAATATCTCCTGACTCGTTTCACTGGAAATAATACTGAAATGGAATATACTTGTGAAAATTGCTACTAATTATGCTTTTATATGCAATAATGCATTTTGATATCAGGGTAGGGGAAGGGGAAGTGTGTGTCTGTGATTTGTTTCTCTTTTTTTTTTTTTAAAGTTTGCAGAGGTTTACGTTTGCTCTATTTTGTAGATTGAAGTGAGTTTTTATTTACCTGAGATAGATTTCTTTCATTTTGTATTTCTAGGGAAAACCGCGCATGACTCTCTTCACAGGTAGCTCAAGAGTGGCAGAGAAGTTAGCTGATGACCTAAGCGGTCGAGTCAAACTAGAAGATGCTGGATTTGACTGGAAGATCCTTGGGCCCGATGTCCATGAGGTTTACATAATCAGTTATCGACAGGCTTCATTGCACTTTGGAAAAGCTTTTTTCAAGTTTTATTTACTTGTGATTATTTGCTTTCGACAGGTGGATTACGTTGCATGGGTTTGTGATCAAGATGCATATGCATGTAGTGGTCAGAAGTGTTCAGCTCAATCAATATTGTTCATGCATGAGGTATCCTTAGTCCTTTTCTATCTTTTTCTCCATGGAAATTAAATGCTTAGAGATAAATATTTTGTGGTTTTTATAGGCATTGTAAAAGGTGAAATTTCATTCAGATAACTCTCTTTTCTAACTATCATTTATGTTGATGCAGAATTGGGGTAGAAGCTCTCTCTTAGACAAAATGACCGAGCTTGCTGCAAGAAGAAAGTTGGATGATTTAACTATTGGTCCTGTCCTTACGGTAAGAATGCCTAATGCTCAAAGTGTTAACTTGGAGATTTGACTATCCATCATTTGATGGTCTAGATCCTAGAGTGTTGGACTGACATTAGATACGATTTACTAGAGGTTTGAAAAGCATCAATACCTTTGGTCTGAATCTGTCTGTGGACTCTTTTGGATATTCAGAATTCACTCGAACAAGTGTAGAAGTTTTGTCGGGAGTCCATCGTAACATGTTAAATCAAATCCATGACTCTGTGAGATGGAAACTGAATGTTTTATCTTATTGGGTTCCTGCTCATTGTTTGTTAGGATGATTACAATACTAACTATACTTGCATTTTCTGCTCCTTTCCATTTTCTTGGACTAAGCATTCTTGGTGGTATATTGTCAAGTAATGCCAACAATCCTGCTGGACATAATTGTTAATGTATTTTTTTTACAGGTTACAACTGAAGCAATGCTAGACCATGCGAAGAAATTACTTCAGATACCTGGATCAAGACTGCTCTTTGGTGGTGAAGCCTTACAAAACCATTCTATCCCTGCAATTTATGGAGCCATTAAACCCACTGCTATTTTCATACCACTTGAAGAAATACTCAAAAAACAACATTATCATCTCGTGACCAAAGAGATTTTCGGGCCATTCCAGGTAATAGAATATTCTGAATTACATATTAAATGTCAAGTTGGGTTATTTTCTCACAGTTCGTCTTATCTTGCTGGTGTGTGCTTTTTCTTTCTAGGTTGTTACCGAGTACAAAGATAATCAACTTCCGCTGGTTTTGAACGCCCTTGAAAAGATGCATGCACATTTAACAGCTGCTGTGGTTTCAAACGACATACTGTTCCTGCAAGTAAGATAATGTGCTAGTTACTCTTTTTCAGATATGAGTTGACCTTATTTATTTGCGCACACATTTAGCAACACATTCTTCTACCTGCGTGCTAATACTTATATTATCAAATATGAATACCCGGGAGTAACAAGATTGAAATATCTGTTGCTCTGTTCACATCCAAGTAAAACTAGCAGAAAATATTTTAGGAAGTCTTTCTCTAGACCAGCATCTGGAATTCCAATATGATAATTTTTATCCCTTGATTGGATGAATCTGCAGAAGAGGAAGATTAATATAGCGTGTGTCCAGGAGACTAGGTGGGTCGGATCGAGGGCGAAAAACGTGGATGGGTATAAGTTGTGGTACTTTGGTGTCCTGAGGGGTAAGAATGGAGTGGGTATCCTGGTAGATAGCCATCTTACAGAGTCCGTGGTAGAGGTCAGACGGGTGAATGATAGACTAATGACTATTAAGTTGGTGGTGGGTGAGGGTACTTTAAATGTCGTTAGCGCGTACGCTCCGCAAGCAGGCTTGGATGAGGATATTAAGAGGCATTTTTGGGAGGGGTTGGATGAGATTGTTCGTAGTATACCGTCTTCTGAGAGGTTATTCATAGGAGGAGATTTCAATGGTCATATTGGGTCATCTACAGGTGGGTACACTGAGGTGCATGACGGCTTTGGTTTCGGGGAGCGGAACGGAGGGGGCATTTCGCTGTTGGACTTTGCCAAGGCTTTCGATCTAGTCATTGCGAACTCGAGTTTTACGAAGCGGGATGAACATTTGGTTACTTACCAAAGTTCGGTAGCGAAGACTCAGATTGACTATCTCCTCCTCAGGAAATGCGACAGAAGGTTGTGCGAGGACTGCAAGGTTATCTCCGGTAAGACCCTCTCAACGCAGCATAGGCTTTTGGTGATGGACATTTGTATTAGGATAAGGAGGAAGAAGAGGTCAGTACAAGGACGCCCCAGGATTAGGTGGGGCGCCTTAACTAAGGATAAAGCTAAGGAGTTGGAGGGAAGGTTATCGGCAATGGGAGCTTGGAGAAGTAGTGGGGACGCAAACACAATGTGGTCGACGACGGCGGACTGTATAAGAAAGGCGGCGAGAGAGGTGTTAGGGATATCTACGGGCCGCAATGGTGGCCACAAAGGAGATTGGTGGTGGAATGCAGTTGTCCAAGGTAAAGTGGAAGCAAAGAAGGCGGCTTACCTGCGGTTAGTAGGGAGCACTGACGAGGAGGAGAAGAGAGAGAACAATCAAAGGTATAAGGTAGCTAGGAAGGAGGCGAAGATGGCAGTGACGGAGGCTAAGACGACAACTTTTGCTCATCTGTATGAGGAACTAAGGAACAAAGGTGGGGAGAAGAAGTTATTTCGACTCGCTAAGGCGAGAGAGAGGACAACTCGGGATCTGGACTAAGTGAGGTGCATAAAAGATGATGACGGCAAAGTTTTGATGGGAGATGACCAGATTAAGAGGAGGTGGCAGACATACTTTCATAAACTTCTAAGCGAAGAAGGGGATCAGTACCGGGGGAATTGAGGAATGTCGACAGTCACCATGAATTAAGTAATTGTAGGGACATTGAGATCGACGAAGTAATGGAGGCAATGCGTAAGATGAGAGGGGGCAGAGCTACCGGGCCAAACGAAATTCCGGTTGAACTGTGGAGGTGTGTGGGTAGAGCAGGCTTGGAATGGCTTACTGCATTGTTTAGTGTTATATTCAAGACTAATAGGATGCCTGAAGAGTGGAGGTGGAGTACAATGGTCCCGTTGTATAAGAACAAAGGTGATGTCCAGAGCTGTAACAACTATAGGGGCATCAAATTACTAAGTCATACCATGAAAGTTTGGGAGAGAGTGGTAGAAATGAGAGTGCGAAGGACAGTGTCTATTTCAGACAACCAGTTCGGGTTCATGCCGGGGCGATCTACCACAGAAGCTATCCACCTTATTAGGAGGATGGTGGAACAGTACAGGGATAGGAAGAAGGATCTCCACATGGTGTTTATTGATCTGGAGAAAGCGTACGATAGGGTTCCTAGGGAGGTCTTATGGAGCTGCTTAGAGGATAAAGGGGTCCCGGTTGACTATATTAGGGTGATTAAAGACATGTATGCTGGAGCTAAGACTCGGGTTAGGACAGTAGGAGGCGACTCTGAACATTTTCCAGTTGTTACGAGGTTGCACCAAGGGTCTGCGCTCCGCCCATTCCTATTTGCCCTGGTGATGGATGCACTGACTCATCATATCCAAGGGGAGGTGCCATGGTGCATGCTATTTGCTGATGAAATTATTCTAATTGACGAGACACGAGGCGGCGTCAACGAGAGGCTAGAGATTTGGAGACATGCTCTTGAGTCTAAAGGTTTCAAGTTGAGCAGGACGAAGACGGAATACCTCGAGTGCAAATTTGGAGTTGAGCCGACGGAAGCGGGAGTTGAAGTGAGGCTTGACTCTCAAGTCATTCCCAAGAGGGGTAGTTTCAAGTACCTTGGATCGATTATCCAGGGGACCGGGGAAATGGACGAGGATGTCACACATCGTATAGGGGTGGGGTGGATGAAGTGGAGGTTAGCGTCAGGAGTCTTGTGTGACAAGAAAGTGCCACTGTTACAAAAAGGTAAGTTTTATAGAGCAGTGGTTAGGCCTGTCATGTTATATGGAACTGAATGTTGGCCGGTAAAGAACTCACACATACAGGGGATTATGGAGGTCGAGCATTAAGGTTGTAGGTTAGGGGAAAGTTGTGAATATTTCTACAGCACAATAGAGTGAGACTAGTCAGTTAGGAGTTAGACTAAGAATGTCATTGGTCGTCTATTGATGCAGGGCTTTACCTGCTAGTTTTACTATACTTGCCATATATTTCGTATTTCGTATTCTGTATTTAATATCTCTTATATTGCGGTTATTTTATTATGCATTTTTATGGTACTAATATATCGGCTCCTGTTGCTTTTTTGAGCCGAGGGTCTCCTGGAAACAGCCTCTCTACCCTTCGGGGTAGGGGTAAGGTCTGCGTACATATTACCCTCCCCAGACCCCACTTGTGGGATTATACTGGGTTGTTGTTGTTGTTGTTGTATAAAATATACTAACTCACAAAGGTTAAGTGAAAAATATGAGGGCAAATTGAAAATCAACAAACCATAAAACAAATTAAAACTTGAATAAAAATAAATAAAAGCTTATTTCAGACAAGTAGCTAATTTTTAAATTCCCGACGGCATCATCAAAAAGTTATTGGATCCAAACGCACACGCAAGTATATGCGATCGACAAGTAATTGTAGAATCAAAGAGCCATGAAAAAGGATGAAATTCTGCTCATCTCAAATCTATATACCTTGAAGTTCAGAAATATAAGGAGACATTCGATTAGTCCTACATAGGCTCTGGACAGTACTGGAGAAAATTGGACTATATTGCTATAAGGTTATACCCAGTCAAAGCCAGTCAGGGCTGAATGACCTCAATCGATTCTGTCTAATTTGCTACACATGTTTATTGTAGGTCCCATATTTACATTAAAGGCATGTTGACCTAGTGAAGTTTGGAATCGCGGATATGGGAGCTTAGCCCTTTATAATACATTAGCTTACTGAATTGTTGGCATTGTTGGGAGCTTATAATATAGCATTAACTTCATGCATCATAGCATACAGGATTGCTGTATTAACTGCTAATGGTTATTGTGCTGAGAAATCTAGCTATGCTTTGTTGTTAAGATGGCTGGCATTTCTGTAGTTGAGAAGTTTCATTAGCTATACCTATGGACACGATAATGTGGTTATTGCAGCAGCGTACTGGGTATTGGATCACAAATGAATCATGTAAAATTGTTAATTCGCTTTTCAGGAAGTAATTGGAAATTCAGTTAATGGAACTACTTATGCTGGATTGAGAGCAAGAACAACAGGGGCTCCACAGAATCACTGGTCAGCAACTTCTTTATCTTTTTTTCTTGATTGTAAATTGTTATACACCTATTTAGTGGATTAACTGTGCTAAACTATGCCCCAACTGTAGGTTTGGTCCAGCTGGGGACCCAAGAGGAGCAGGAATAGGTACTCCAGAAGCTATAAAACTTGTATGGTCTTGCCACAGAGAAGTCATATATGATGTTGGTCCCGTGCCACTCGGATGGAAAACTCCAGCATCTACTTGAGGAACAACTGCAACCACTTAAAGCACTCGAGGATCGCATTAAGGAAGCCTAACATGAGAATGCTTTAGAAAGAATCCACTTGAGGTGTACTGGAAGAAATGCTTGGGTTACATGAGATCAATTGGATGTTATTTGAATGCTTATGTTAATGCAAACTTATGAGCAGCTTATATAAATAAGAGAGCGGTTTTCGTATTCTAAAATAGTATCTTCATCATTTTCTATGATTCTATTCTAGGACCGTTATATATACTGTCAAAAACAACGATATACTGATCTCGCTTTTCAAGCTGTTCCCAGCGATCTCCATGAATTTCCAAAAGTTGGTGAGACAGTATGGTTGTGGCTTTATAATTTGTCATTAACTTCAGACTTGTGCGAAGCTCATCATCATGAGTCGTTTATTTCGTAGACAATACAATGATGCAAAAAAAAAATTAATTAATTAATTGAATTCTATGTGAAATAATATAGAATCACAAAACAATTAACGTTGATTGGTAACAAAAATAACAAATTTGCAATCAAACAGCACTACTTTGTATGAGATTTAATATCAAATTGTTTTCAACCTACGAGTAGTCAAATTAAGGCGGAGATGCCGAACCTCAAAGGTTCAATTCTCACAGTTTCATGTCCAACTTCTGTGTTGATATTCTCTATTTGTGCTAAATACCTTAATTTACACTTGTTGGCGATAGGCACTCTGTGTTTACACCAAATCATACTGATTTATTATAATTAGATAATAAATTAACGTCAGAACGTGTATCGATGAACTAAAATTTAGTGATAAGAGTGTATGTGGATATATGCCTTATCTATTTATTGAGTTCGTGTAAATACTAAGTAGGAATAAGTTTTTTACTAGTTGGTGTTGTGTACAAAGAATGTAAATACTTCTTACATCTTCTTACCTTGTGTCGCAAATAACCAAAAAAAGAAAAAGATAAAGATAAAATGGCGTCAAAATCTCTACAAAAATAATCGGGTGGATTCATTATTTACTTTTTTATCTGATTTGTATAGATTATTGCATAGGGGAAAATCAGTTTATATTAAATGATCGTATGGTAGCGTGACACGTGGAACCGGAGAAGGATGGAAGATGAAGCGAACAGAAACCAGGTCCGAGGACAACAACTTCAGCTGGCACCGAGAAGATCCCGAAGGGAACAATGTCAACGGAAGCAAATGGATGTTTGTCACCAGATGACTTTTAATGAAGAATATTCCTCAGTATTAAATAATACAGTCGTTGCAGAAAATTTTGGCATTCATGGTCTGTCGTTACATATTCATCAATCACCCCCATTATTGTCATTTAAGAGGGGCTTGATCCTAGGACCTTGTTCCCTATGTATAGCTATAAATAGTGGCTTCAACAACCATTGTAGGACAGGAAAGTTCGGACAAACTTATGCTACACACTATTCCAAGCTGAATAATACTTTATTTTCTGTCTAATATTATTCATATTGCTGCCTTCGGAAGCCCTGCTCCCGGAACCAAGTTGTCTGCTATTTTATCTCGATTTTAACGCTAAGTCTCGCATTTTATTTAATATACTTATCATTTTGGGATCAAATCGATTCGCTTGTCTATAAACCACGCTATAAATTTAACTGTACCGTTTTACGGGTAAACAGTTTGGTGCCTACCGTGTGGCTTCGACAGTTGCGTAATTGAGTTGATCCTTATATCTATTATTACTCTGTTTGATTCTTTTCTTTTAGCAAAAATTGTAAAAAAAAATGGCAGCTAAGGATGTCAACATCGCACACAATGTTGAAGCACAAGAGAATCTACCTCAACACGAGGATTTGATCAGCAACACCCGCAACTAGGAGGCCGTAGCAACGCCGGTTCATGGCGGGTGATATCCCCGACACGTACGGGAGGTGACTCCTAATGATGCTGAAGACGAGCACGTTGCGAAAACGTGAGGATCTTGAGAGAACAACAAAAGGCCATCATGGGCCATCTCTCACGGCAAGATTAGGCCATGATAGAACTAAGGCAAGTGTTGCCGGATGCTTCCAACAACGTGAATGGAAGAGGCCCAATTCCTCAGGTGCTCCCGCAAATCAAACAACACAAAGGGTTGATAACAACCCACCGAAGGGTAAGGTCGGTTTCGACGGGCCCAGGGGGATCGACAGCGAATCTGGTAACAATCGCAGTGATGATCCCTGCAAAACCGAGCTCATGTGGTTTATGAGAGAAATAAATGCTCAGGTAGACCAAATTCTGGGCGCACCACTAGTGTTGAAGGGCCCAGACTCAAAGAAAATACACCCAGTTGTCGTTCAAACCAAGGGCAGAACCAGAGTTAATTCCGAAGCGCCTTAAAATGTCGGATGTACCAAAATTTGATGGGACTTCGGATCCTTAAGAGCGCATCACACCTATATAACGGCAGTGAAAGGAAACAACTTGGCTCCACACGAGATTGAGTCGGTCCTGCTGAAAAAGTTCGGAGAAACCCTCACGAAGGGGGCCCTAACATGGTACTCTCTCTTACCTGAACACTCAATAAATTCCTTAGAGATGCTTGCAGACTCTTTCATCAAGGCCTATGCCGGGGCCAGGAAGGTCCAGGCCCGGAAGGAGGACATATCCAGAATTTCACAAGGAGAATCCGAGTTGCTACGTGAGTTCGTGACCAGGTTTCAAAAAGAAAGGATGCTTCTATCCGCCATGCCAGACGAATGGGAAACTGAGGCATTTACTAAAGGGTTGAACCCTAGGAGCTCCGACGCCTCCCGAAAACTGAAAGAAAGCCTGCTCGAGTTCCAGGAAATGACATGGGTGGATGCACATAACCGTTACGAATCAAAGATAATAATAAAAGATGATTAAATCGGGTTCCTCGCATCAATAAGGGTCGGGACCGAGAAAAGAACATGGATAAATCTAAGGATGATTTTGACACAGATCGACAATTTTCTAAGGGCCGGTTTTTGCTTAAAAAGGGCTGAAGGAGGCGGCAAAGGGTTCCGATCAGCGGATAGGTTCACTCCTAATAAAAGAACTGACCGTGGCCATAATAACAGGTCATTTCAAGATAAAGAGGTATCAGGTTCCCGTGATTCCACCTATCTCAACCTTCCGAGTACAATTTCAATGTCAGCATAGTGGAGCTAGTATCGGCGATGAGGAACATCATGAAAGAGCGGTTTTCGAGATCAATGCAATTTGATCCTAGCCAGAGGGATCCTAATCAATGGTGCGAGTATCGTGGGACTAACGGCCACCGGACTGGGGACTCCCGACATCTGCGGGAAGAGGTGGCAATGTTGTTGAAAAATGACCATCTTAGAGAGTTCTTAATCGATCGAGCTAAAAACAATTACGGCCGCAGCCGGGACAACGCAGAGCCCTTGAAGATGGGTGAAGACCCTCCCCAGCTAACTATCAACATGATTTTTCGGGGAAACGAGATCAACGATGTAACCTTCTCGCAACAAAAAAGACAAAAGAATCAATGACTCATAGCAAGAGACTTCGGGAAGTCGCTGAGGATGACATCACCTTTGATAGGTTTTCAATATGTTTGCCTTATATTTTGATGATCTAACAAACTTACTGTCAAGGACCAAATAGGGAACCTGACACACTTGGGCTACACTGCAAGTTAACAGATTCCAGCTAAATATGAACTGATATAGCTTCAAGAGATAGAGAACCAAACAAGGACCTGATACCCTTGTGGTTCCCTTATAGCAGTACGAAATCAATTGGACACAGCTGGAAGCGACGTGACTGCCTGCACTGTTTCTGCCTGCACTGCGCTGTTTCCAGTGGACACTTATCTTTTTACCAACTAAATTGCTTACATCATTCAAGTGATTTCATCAAGGTGTATCGACAAGGAGTTTATATCAAAACATCACTTGAACACTTGAGAGATTCATTCAAGCCTTTTACAAAACTGTGAAATTAATTCTCACGAGCTTGAAGAACAAAGTTAAACGCTACTACGGACCAGTTCCTAAAGTTAGTATTTTGTTGTCCTTAGTTGAGTTGTAACTTTGTGATTGTTCTTATTGTATCTCCTAAATTGCTTAACCAGAAGCGTTGATTAGGAACCCTCTTGTAAAATCCGTAAATTCTCTGAGTTTATGTTGTGACTAGGTTTAGTCATAAGTTAAAGTCTTTGTAACTAGAGAGTGACAAAGTGGCTTGTGATAAGAGTATCATAAGTTAGTTGAGTTGAATTCTTTATAATGGAGTCAGTACAAAGTGGCTTGTAATAGGTTTTTACAAGTTAGTAAAGCCGAAAGCCTACAGGTGTAGGTCGTGGTTTTTGTCCCCTTGAGTTGGGGTTTTTCCACGTAAAAATCTCGTGTCTTATTTACTTACTGTTTTATTAGCATTCTCAGTACAACCTCATAGAGGATCAGGTACTCTATTATTTGGTGGACTCTTACAAACTAACAATTGGTATTAGAGCGGGTTCCTTCTATCAGGCTATCACCTAGGAAGGATCCTTATGGATGCTCTACCAAATTTTGAAGAAGGTTAATCTACATACAGACCATCCAGGTTCAATGGACAATACTATGGGTGGTGGAAGACAAGAATGCATGATTTTATCATGGCTGAGAATTCTGAGTTATGGGATGTCATATGTGACGGTCCTTATGTTCCAAAAAAGGTACTGGAAGAACTTCCATTCTCAATGCCAAAAACCAGTAAAGAATACACCGATGCAGACAGGAAAGCAGTGGAGAAGAATTTTCGTGCCAAGAAAATTCTGGTATGTGGAATAGGACCTGAAGAATAAAAATAGAATCTCTGATTGTGACACTGCTAAGGAGATATGGGAAGCTTTGCAAATAGCTCATGAGGGAATAACCCAAGTAAAACAATCTAAGATCGATATGCTCACTACCGAGTATGAACTCTTCAGGATGAAGGATGATGAATCTATTCAAGATATGCACACAAGATTCACTTCCATCATAAATGAGTTACACTCACTTGGCGAAACCATTCCTAGGAACAAGCTAGTGAGGAAAATCGTTAGTATTTTGCCTAGACCTTGGGAAAGCAAGGTGAATGCTATTACTAAATCAAAGGACTTGCAGGAGCTGACCATAGAAGAGCTAGTTAGAAATTTGAAGACCTAAGAGATGAAGAGGAAGATAGACAATGAAAGAAGAGAACCAAAGAAAGAAAAGAACATGGTACTCAAAGCTGATAGCTATGACTCAAGTGAGGAAGACAGTGACATGGCTTACTTAACCAAAAGATTTCAGAAGATGGTCAGAAGAAATGGAGAAATGCTAAAAAGGGGCAGCTCTAGCAAACCTAAAAACTATGATCTCTGTCATAAGTGTGGAAAGCATGGACACTTCATCAAAAACTGTCCTCTCTTGAAGCAAGAATTCTCCAAGTACAACCCTGAGAAAGCAGCTAAGAGGAATCTGGTTCCTTTCAAGGACTTCAAAAGAAAGAGATGTGCTGACAATGTGGTGAAATAGGCTCTTGCATCATAGGGGGATTCCTCTAATAAGTCTGAAGATGAAACTGATGCTGGCGATAGTTCCATGATAGCAGTTGAAAGCGAGGAAAATGAGTATGACTCAACTTTTGCTTTGATGGCCCAATCAGATGATGATGAAGACAATGACAACAAAGAGGTACTTTCAGGGATGTTCAGAGAAATCTAAAATCCTACACTCTTAGGATACTTATGTTTTTAGCTAATGTATTAAGTGATGCCTATCATAACCTTGTGGAGGATAAGAATGATTTGATCTTAGAACTAAGGGAAACTGATAAAACCAGCAATGATCTGGTAGCTTGTATAGTGGATCTGAATGAAACCATTTGTGAGTTGAAGAGAGAAAAAGATGACTTAGTGGTAGTAGTTCTTGACCATAAGGAAACTGTTGAGAACTTTAGTGAAGAAAAGGAGGCCCTAGAAAGAAGAGTAACTGAAATTGAGGAAGAAAGAGATGATCTCTTGGTAGAAATTGCAGACCTGAGGGAAACAATGAAGGGACTACGAACTAAGTCTAAACCTGGAAATACTGGAAAAGGAAAAGAGATAGCCAGTGAGGAACACATTATTCTTGAAAATGAGTTGAAAGCTGTGAGAACTAGGATGTGTGTTGAAACTGATAAAAACAAGCACCTCCAAACTGAACTGGAAAGAGTAAAAAATGATCTTGAAAAGTCCCTAAAGTGGACTTGGTCCCCTGAAGCTATCACTGCCATGAACACTAATAATGGTGGAAATAGGCAGGGAATAGGGATTCAAAGGGAGAAAACCCCTTACAACCCACTTAGAAAATGTGTGACTGTACCTAAAAACTGGCTGAGTACCCACTATGGGAACAATGGACATTTCATGGAAAATTGTCAAACCAGGGTCCAAGTTCACTCAGAAAAACAAAATGGTTGCTGAAAATGTTACTACTAAAAAGGGACCAGGTTCCACTCACAAAAAATGCATATTACCTTCATGGACTAAGAGATCTCTTATTCATCCTTTTGCCTACTACAAGGGACCCAAACTTGCTTGGGTTCCTAAAACTAACTCTTGTTCTTCTTGTGCAGGAAACAGTGAAAGGAAGCGGTCAACAATGGTTCATGGATAGTGGGTGTTCAAAGCACATGACTAGGAACATCATGGACTTTCTTTCATTATAAGCCCTGTAAGGAGGGAGTGTATCCTTTGGCAATGGGAAAAGGGGTACATTCTTGGAGTTGGAAAAGTCGGGAAGTCACTCACTCATTCTATTGAAAATGTGTACTAGTCAATGGTCTTAAGTACAGTCTCTTGAGTGTCTCTCAGATCTGTGATAAAGGAAACAAGGTGGAATTCTTGTCCAAGATATGTACAGTTACTGATCTGGTAACTGGTGAAGTGGTACTTATGGCCAAGAGATACAAGAACATCTATGTTGCCGATTTTGAGTCCTTACAAGTGGTGATCTGAGTTGTATAAAAGCTGTTGATGATGATGTTGAACTCTGGCACAGAAGATTGGGGCAAGCAAGCTTCTCTCTTCTAAACAAACTAATTCAGAAGGATCTGGTCCATGGTCTGCCCATGTCAAAGTTCAAGGTACAAAATGTTTGTGATGCCTGTGCTAGAGGAAAACATGTAAAGTCCTCTTTTAAGTCTAAAGGGGATGTGAGCACCTCAAAGTCATTCGAGCTTCTGCATATGGACCTTTATGGTCCTAAAACATGAGAGGAAAAAGATATATTTTTGTGATAGTGGATGACTACTCCAGATTCACATGGACTCTATTTCTTAAAACTAAAGATGAAACATTTGAGGTGTTTGTAGCCTTTGTGAAGAAAATCCAAGTGAAGATGGAGTCTAGAGTCGCATGCATTAGATCAGTTCATGGAACAGAATTTGACAATGCCAAATTTGATGAGTTCTGCAATGAAAATGGCATCACTCACAACTTGTCAGCTCCCATAACTCCCCAGCAAAATACAGTAGTGGAAAGGAAGAACATAACTCTTAAAGAGATGGCAAGAACAATGTTAATCGATAGTGGAATTGCAAAGAACTTCTGGGCTGAAGCGGTCAACACTGCCTGCTACTTGGTGAACAGATGCATGATCAGATCACTCCTGAATAAAACCCCATATGAGTTGTTGAATGGAAGGAAACCCAAGTTGACTCACCTAAGGACATTTGGGTGCAAATGCTATGTTCTCAATAATGGAAAGGATCATCTTGGTAAATTTGATGCCAAGAGTGATGAAGGAATATTTCTGGGCTACTCTTCTCAAAGCAAAGCGTACAAGATATATAATAAGCAGAATCAATATGTTGATGAAAGTGTTCATGTTATTTTTGATGAGTCTTATCCATCCTGTGAGAAGAGTGCTAAAGAAGATCAAGATGGAGAACCCTTACTAGTCCCTGGTGAAGTCATTGACATGACAAATGGAAAGGCAGATTTGATGAGCCAAGTAAAAAAGCTGAGTGAAGACAATACTGCCTCATTTTCAATGGAACCAGGTACTTCAATTACAACCACTGAAGCTGAAGAAAGAGTGGTTGATGCAGTTTAGGGTACTCCACTAGCACCTGAGAGAAGAACACGGGAAAACTAGTCAAATGTACCCAAATTCTCTACAAATGAACCTCAGATGTCTAACTGGAGACACAAAAGCTCTCATCCTCTTGACAACATAATTACCCCTCTAGATTCCGGAGTTTTCTTCTCAGCCTTTCTCTCCCAAATAGAACCCAAAAATATCAAGAAAGCCTTGAAAGATGCAGATTGGAGTACAGCCATGCAAGATGAGTTACATCAGTTTGAAAGGAACAATGTCTGGCACCTGGTACCTAGACCCTCAGATGGAACCATTATAAAAACCAGGTGGGTATTCAGGAACAAACTTGATGAACATGGAAATACCACAAGGAACAAGGCTGGGCTAGTAGTTCAAGGATACAATCAGGAGGAAGGGATTGATTATGATGAAACGTTTGCTCCGGTCGCTCGCATGGAAGCTATTAAATTCTAATCGTTTTTGCATCTCATATGGAATTCACCTTGTTCTAAATGGATGTCAAAAGTGCTTTTCTGAATGGACTTCTTAAGGAAGAAGTCTATGTGAAGCAACCTCTAGGGTTTGAATGTCATGAACACCCTGATTATGTGTTTAAACTGGAAAAAGCATTGTATGGGTTGAAGCAGGCTCCTCGAGCTTGGTATGAAAGGCCGTCAAAGTTCCTCTTGGAAAATGGTTTTAATAGAGGGAAAGTTGACAACACATTGTTCCTAAAGAAATGGGGAAGAAACCTGCTCATTGTTTAGGTCTTTGTCGATGATATCATTTTTGGGGCAATAGCTGAGTCTTTGTGTGAAAAATTTGCAAAACTCATGGGAAATGAGTCTGAAATGAGCATGATGGGGGAACTGAACTTCTTCTTGGGTCTTCAAGTAAAACAGTCCTCAAAGGGTACATTCATTTGTCAGCAAAAATACATCAGGTAGCTCTTGAAGAGGTTTGACATAGAAGCATCAAATGTGATAGATACTCCCATTGCGACGGCCACTCGACTGGACATGGATGAAACTGGATCTCCTGTGAATCAAACCATATATAGAGGCATCATTGGGTCTCTTATCTATCTCACTGCCAGTAGACTTGATATTGTCTTCAGTGTGGGGCTATGTGCAAGGTTTCAATCAAATCCCAAGGAATCTCATTTGAAGGCTGCCAAAAGAATTCTGAGATACCTTAAAGGAACACAGGATCTGGTTCTTTATTATCCCTCAGGTGATAGTTTTAATCTTATTGGATATGCCGATGTAGACTATGCAGGTTATCTTATGGACAGGAAAAGCACTTCTGGAATAGCTCACTTTCTAGGATCATGTCTCATCTCCTAGGGAACAAGGAAGCAAAATTCAGTGGCTCTTTCAATAGTTGAAGCAACATATGTAGCTGCAGCATCCTGTTGTGCTCAACTTCTATGGATTAAGCAGCAACTGGAAGATTTTGGGGTACTTACTGAGAGTGTTCCCCTTCTTTGTGAAAACACTAGTGCACTCAACATGGCTAAGAATCTAGTTCAACATAAAAGGACCAAGCATATTGATGTAAGGCATCATTTTCTGAGGGACAATGTAGAAAAGGGTTGATCTGTATGAAGTTCTATAGCATAGAAGACCAAATTGCAGATATCTTCACCAAAGCATTAAGTAGGGAACATTTTGAAAGAAACAAAATGAAGCTGGGGATGCTAAAGCTCAATTGAGAACCTGATTCCTCATCATTTGGCTATGAAAATCACCTTCAGGTAAAACTAGCTAAAAGTGTTTTCTGGCCAAGTCTAACTCGCTTCAATACTGTTGCAGGTAAACATGCATGATGAGTATAAAAGTTGTAAATGTAGTACATGGACAATAAAAGAGGATTGATACTTTCAAATAACAGGTCAAGAACCTGGTTCTTGTACCAAAGGTGAGTAGTTCTATGCATTCTTTAATACACGTCTTAATAAGGTACAAAACACAACTGCCATGTCATCCACTTTTTCAGATCCTGATGTCCCATCTCTTCACTTCAAATCGTTCCATCTCCCTCTGAAATGTTGAACTTCTCCACGCATAATCGTCGTTTCAGAATCGGTCCATATCTCTCCCTTTATAATTATCCATCCTTAATAAAACCCTCTTCTTTTCTCCACAAACCATAAGTCTTCTATTAGAACTTCCTACAGTACATTCACTCCATCTTTTCAATGGCTAATACAAACTTCGACATCCCTATCTTAGTCCTCCCTGGTACTGAAAAACCTATGGATTCCTCTGTTCCCTCTAAGTCTTTTATAACCACTTCTACTCTTCCCGCTGAAATCACACCTCACCCAGATTCCCCGTCTCTTTCCATTTCAGAAACCCTTAAAATTGTTGATCCGTCCTATCTATCTTCTGAGGTTCCCACTAATCAAAGAACAAGTGGAGAACAAGGTCAAATCCATGAGGTCGTAGAGGGTTCCGCCATTGTTACTGCAGATTTCGTGGTGGCAGTGGTGCCGATTGAGGAAGAAAATGTTGTAAATATTTTTGTGGTATCTGCTGACAGTGTCCTTCATGAAATAATTTCTTAGAGAAATGAGGTACATGGTATGGGGGAAGAATGAGCCATAGTGACTGTTGAGGACGCTGCACTAGCAGAAACTTTTGGGCCCTCACATGAGCCACCTGCTCCCTCTCCGGAGGACCCAGGTCAAGGTTCTCATTCCTAGGATAGTTCTGCTCCTGCATTTGCTGTTGTACCTCTAGACATTCAAGCTCTTGAGATGAGGTCCAACGATGAGGAGGATTTAGACAACCTGACTCTTGATGCGTTCATAATTAAGCGAACGGTGGTGTCCACTCCTGAGTCTTCCACCAAGCGACCTACTACCAGGTTGCAAGCTAAGATGGCCTACGACTATGCCCTTCAAAAGAGCAGAAAAAGTAGTAAGAAGCAAAGGGGGAGGATGGTGAAAGATAATATGCCCGTATGTGATAAAGCGGTACCTGTGGTAGAAGTGGAAGAGGAAACACTAGAGGAACCTTGTTCATTAGTGAGACAGTCCCAGAAGAAGAAGCAGCCTACTTCAGTAGAGAAAGTTTCAAACCCAGTTCCAAGTTGAAGGATGTTGTGAGTGAGTCCTCGATATTTGATGAGTATGTGTTAATCAAGTCTAAGGGAAAAGAGAAATCAAGTGGTGGGAAGTCCGGCAAATACAAGTTTGAAACTGTTCAGGAACTTGGTTTTGTGAAGAGACTGAAGAGTGAAGGCAGTTCCGTTTCAGAACGCCTAAGGCACCAAAAGGTTCTGCTGGGTCGTACGTTTGACCCAGCAATCTCTGAGATGGCTGGTATGCGACAAGTTCTTGAAATGGTTGAGTTTCAATGATGGGGGAATCTATTCCAAATAGATACACCTAAGGTGTATGAGGATGAGGTTCAAAGCTTCTTTGCTAGCCTCTTTCCCGTTGAGACCAACCACATTTGTGCTTTGGTGAATGGAGTAAATATCGTGTTCGATGTAAAGTTACTTGGGGAAATTCTTAAAGTCCCTACATTTAGTGTGTCCAGTGTGAAGGATGTGTGTCAGTATAATTTTCGAAATGCCGTGGTAAAGGACAATGCGAACCAAAAGGGGAACCAGATCCACAAGAAGGCATTACTCCCTGTTTATCAACTGCTTTTCGAATTGGTAAACAAAGTTCTATTGCCTCATGCTGAGAGGAGGTCCATGACTTCTAAGTCTGACCTATTTTTGATGGAGCAACTGGATGGCTTTACTCTTGTAAGCCTGTCTGCTATTATGATTGAACTCATGCAAAAAGTAGCAACCTTCAAGGATGGTAATCATGGCCTTCCTTATGGGTTTTTGCTTACGCGAGTGTTTAAATTCTTCTAGGTGCTGTTGGGGCAAGGCAAGGTAGGAACTAAGAAGCAGACTTTCTCATAGACAACGTTGGAAGAATGCGAGTGCATAGACAAAAATGGGGGGGAGGAAGTACATCAATCGACTCACAGCTCATTAATGCTCAAAATAGTGCAATTGAGGAGATTCGTCGGTTGAAGGCTAGGAATGCTATCCTGGAAGGTCAGCAAGCCAAGGGGTTCCGGCGTCAAATGATGAAGTAGCTCATTTGACAAAAGAGAATGTTGATCTCACGGCCCAAGTAGAGAACCTGAAAGCAGAACTGCTCAATGAGCAAAAGTCGACCAATGCCCAAATAGACCTAGTTCTCCAAACACTTGCTGCAGCTTCCAAGCCCTCTACTCCTAGTGCCCCCTAAGTACTCCTTCAGTGACTAGTTTCTGGAATGTTCTTTTAAGTTTTTTTCGGCAGACGTTTTGTTTTCTTTTTTTTTTTGATGTGGTTGGGATGAAACAGTACTGCTCCCGTCTTTAATAGTGCAATTTTGCCTTTGCTTTTTAAGAAAAGGCATATATTTTATCAATATAAAATCTATCTTCTTTTGTTATCTCATTGCTTGAATTTTATGATTCTCATCTCTATCATGTTGTGTGCACATATGTGGCATGAGTTAGCTCGGCTAGACTTCTTTATGTTGTTTGACTGTTGGTGTCTTTTTGATGATGCCAAAAGGGGGAATAAATAAATAAGTGTAGAGATAAAATGATTTAGAAAGGAAGACATAAAGTCAGGGGAACTTGTGAGCTTCTGTTACTTTATCTGGTTCCTGTTGCTTTATCTGGTTCTCCTTGCTCTAAATACACGTTATCAATGTTTAAGTCTGTCATCATCAAAAAGGGGGAAATTTATAGGTTTTCAATATCTTTGCCTTATGTTTTGATGATCTAACAAACTTACTGTCAAGGCCCAGATAGGGAACCTGAAACACTTGGGTTACACTGCAAGTTAACGGATTCCAGCTAAATGTGAACTGCTATAGCTTCAGGAGATAGAGAACCAAACAAGGACCTGATACCCTTGTGGTTCCCTTATAGCAGTAGGAAGTCAATTAGACACAGCTGGAAGCGACATGACTACCTGCACTGCACTATTTCCAGTGGCCACTTATCTTTTGACCAACTAAAGTGCTTACATCATTCAAGTGATGTCATCAAGGTGTATCAACAAGGAGTTTATATCAAAACATCACTTGAACACTTGAGAGATTCATTCAAGCCTTTTACAAAACTGTGAAATTAATTCTCACGAGCTTGAAGAATAAAGTTAAATGCTACTACGGACCAGTTCCTAAAGTTAGTATTTTGTTGTCTTTAATTGAGTTGTAATTTTGTGATTGTTCTTATTGTATCTCCGAAATTGCTTAGCCAGAAGCGTTGATTAGGAACCCTCTTGTAAAATCCGTAAACTCTCTGAGTTTATGTTGTGACTAGGTTTAGTCATAAGTTAAAGTCTTTGTAACTAGAGAGTGACAAAGTGGCTTGTGGTAAGAGTATCACAAGTTAGTTGAGTTGAATTCTTTGTAATAGAGTCATTACAAAGTGTCTTGTAATAGGTGTTTATAAGTTAGTGAAGTTGAAAAGCTTACAAGTGTAGGTCGTGGTTTTTGTCCCCTTGAGTTGGGATTTTTCCACGTAAAAATCCCGTGTCTTATTTACTTACTGTTTTATTAGCATTCTCAGTACAACCTCATAGAGGACCAGGTACTCTACTGTTTGGTGGACTCATACAAACTAACAACCTTCATTGAAGAGGATGCCGATGGACTTCTACTGTCGCACAACAATGCCCTGTAATTTCTCTTAACGTTCTAGATTTTAAAATTAAACGTGTTTTGGTGGACCCAGAAAGTTCAGCCAACATCATTTAATAGAGAGTGTTGGGCAAGCCAAGCTAATCGGAAGCATCATTCTGGCAATAAAGCTCCTCGTCGGGTTCAACATAGCAAGTGTGACAACCCGAGGGGAGATCTTGCTGCCCATGAACGCCGAAGGGGTCATGAAGAAAGACTACCTTATTTGAAGTAGTAGACGGCGACATAGGCTACAACATAATTCTTGGCAGACCATGGCTACACGATATGAAGGTCGTACCATCAACATATCACCAACTTATAAGTCAACTCCAAAGGAGATCAAACATCGTCAAGGGAGATGAATGCGGTCTCGGTTTCCAATAGTAAAGGGAAGGAATATGCGGCATAGCAATTATAGGAACCGACGCCTACGCTCGAACCAAGAAAATATGACAAAGGAGGGGAGCTGTCGGAATCCCACCAGGTACCAAGATATTTCTAGGTACCAGAAGAAACGAACGCGACCAAGTCCACGGTAAAAGAACCCAAACAAGTGGCATTGTTTGAGAAGTTTCTGACATGAAGTTTTGCTTGGGGACAAGACTAAGCCCCGAGCTCAGATCAGGATTTATTGAATTTCCAAAAACTAATGCTGATTGTTTTGCATGGTTGCACGCGAATGTGACATGTATCCCGCTAGAGGTGGCCGTGCACAAGCTAAGCCTGGACCCAAGCATCCCGCCGGTAAGGCAAAAGAAGTGCCCAATTGTCGAGGAAAGAAATAGGTTTGTTAAAAAATAGGTAACTCCATTGCTCGATATAGGTTCAATCTAGAAGGTAAAGTATCCCGACTAGCTAGCTAACGTAGTAATGGTTCCAAAAAGAATAATAAATTTCATATGTGCGTAGATTATAAATAAGGTGTGCCCAAAAGACTCATTCCCATTGTCAAACATTGATCAGATGATTGATGCAACGACCTAGCACGAGTTGATAATTTTCCTCAATGCCTATTCTGGGTACAACCAAATTAGGATTGAACCGGAGGATCGTGAAAAATTTTCGTTCATAATGAACTTTGGCACATATTGATACAATGTGATGCCCTTCGGGCTTAAAAATGTCAGGGCCACTTATCAGAGGCTCGTGAACAAAAATTTTGAAAAACAAATAGGGAAAACAATGGAAGTTTACATAGATGATATGTTGGTTAAGTCTTTGAACGCATGTGACTATTTGAAATACCTCCAGGAAGCCTTTGGCATCCTAAGGAAGCACAACATGAAGCTTAACCCTGAAAAGTGTGCATTCAGAGTCAGCTCTGCTAGGGTTTCCTGGTGTCATAAAAGGGGATTGAAGTCAATCCCAACAAGATTAAAGCTACCGAGGACATTCCGGACCATCTAACAAACGTGAAAGAAGTCCAAAGACTAACCAGAAGACTGGCCACTCTATGTAGGTTCATTTCTCGGACTTCGAAAAAATGTCATCACTTTTTCTCACTTCTGAAGAAGAACAACAACATCGAATGGACTCCAGAATGCCAAAAGGCTCTAAAAGACCTGAAACGGTATCTATCAAGTCCTCCATTGCGATCAAAATTGGAGGAAGGCAAATAGTTTCTAATATACTTAGAGGTCTTGGAGGTAGCGGTAAGTGTCGTTCTAGTACGGGAGGATGAAGGTGCGTTATCTCCTATCTATTATGCTAGCAAAATTTTAGTGGGAGAGAAAACTCGTTATCTGCACCTCAAAAAAACTGGCCTTAGCTTTCGTAATTGCCGCTCGAATACTTAGGTCTTATTTTCAGTGCCACCCTATCGTCGTTCTAACAACATTTCCCTTACAGAATGTCCTTCACAAACCTAAGATGTCAAGTCGACTGGCCAAATGGGCAGTTGAAATTAGTGAATCTAATATTGAATATAAACCCAAGACTTCTATCAAATCACAAGTTTTGGCCGACTTCATTTCCGATTTTAGTCTCGGGCTACTACCTTTGGCCACAAAAGAAGCGATGATGGTGTTGGGAACGACATTAGGAGTTTGGACTTTGTTCATGGATGGGGCTTCCAATGTGAAAAGGTTTGGGATAGGGGTGGTTTTAATCACTCCCTCGGGAGCATTCCCGAGGCAAGCAATAAAAAATGTTACCTTGACTAACAATGAAGCCGAGTATGAGGCTTTGATTACAGAACTTGAACTGGCCCAGGGACCAGACTCCTAAGTCATTGAAATCAAATGTGATTCCCAACTAGTGGTAAATCAAGTATATGGGATCTTTGACACAAAGGAGGAACAAATGAAATAATATGTGGTTAAAGTTCAAACTCTGCTCGCACGGTTCGGGAAATGGTCAATCACCCACATCCCGAGAGAAAAAAATGTTGAAGCAAATGCATTGACCAATCTGGGATCGTCCACGGAAATGAAGGGATCAAATTCTGGTACGGTCGTACAGCTCATACACTCAGTACTGGATGTGGACGGTTATTATGAAGTAAATACAACCAACCTAGTCTAGGACAGGAGGAATGAAATCATCGATTACCTTGAGCACGGCAAGCTGCCTAAAGACTCCGCACCAAAGCAGCTTGTTACAACTTCTAGGGAGGATTGTTATACAGAAGGTCATTCCAAGGTTCGTTGGCCCGATGCTTAGGAGCCTCCAAGACTAATTACATCATAAGAGAGGTTCGCAAAGGAATTTGTGGAAATCATTCAGCTGCAGATTTGTTTGTGTTAAAATTTGTTAGGGCAAGATACTACTAGCCCTGCATGAAACAAGACACTAAGGCATTCGTTTAGAAATGCGACAAGTGTCAACCCGATGAGCCGTTAGTACACCAACTAATAGAACTGTTGCATTCGTCATTACCCCCATGGACATTCATGAAATGGGGGATGCATATAGTCGAACCGCTGGCACTGACTCCCGGGAAGGTAAGATTTCTTCTAATTTTAATTGATTACTTCACTAAGTAGGTTGAAGAAGATCCTTACCAAAAAATAGCCGAGCACGAAGTGGTCAATTTCCTATGGGAAAACATAATTTTTCGATTCAGAATATTGGAGGAGATTGCCTGCGACAACTGGCCACAGTTTATAGGCTCAAAGGTCACAAAATTCCTTGAAGATTAAAAGAATCACATTTTCTCCATACTATTGGAGCGCAAATGGGCAAACAGAATCAACTAATAAGGTGATTATTCAAAACCTCAAAAAGAAGTTGGATACAACCAAAGGCAAGTGACCCGAAGAGTGACCATGAGTGTTATGCGCATACCGGACGACGGCTAAGTCAATCACGGGAGAGACATTTTTTTCTCTCATATACGGAGTAGAAGCTTTGATCCCAGTAGAAGTAGAAGAACCGACCTTACAATATTTCTGGGCAGACAACGAAATAAATGATGAAGCTTTGCTAGTAAAATTGGAGCTACTTGACGAACGCAGGGACTTGGCACATATAAGGATGGTGGCCCAGAAACAAAGAATGGAAAGGTACTATAATCTAATGGTCAATCTCCGCTATTTAAAAGTGGGAGACTTGGTTTTAAGAAAAGTGACTCAAAACACCAGGGAGGTCAACGCATAAAAGTTGGGTCCGATATGGGAAGGCCCCTACCGAGTTTCAGCTATCACTGAAAAAGGATCATATGAGCTAGAAAACCAAAACGGAGTCAAATTGACAAGCAACTAGAATGTGGCTCACCTCAAAAGGTATTATTACTGATGAGCACCGCTTGTACTGAAAGTATGTGCTGCACTCTTTTTTTCTTCGCCTAGTTTTTGTCCCAAATAGGTTTTTCTGGCAAGGTTTTTAACGAAGCAGCAACAGAAGGCATACTACGAAAAAACACTATCAGCAGAGATAAGACCTTTATACGATGAGGCATCGAAGCAACAAATCATTACGAGATGGTTAAATAGCCTTTGTCTTGGTAGCGAATTCCTAATAGAAAGCAAAACTTGCCACCGGACCAAAGTCTATTCAACCATTTACAAGTATTTTCCCTACAAGACACTAGGGGGTGGTTAGATAATCTTTGACTCGATAGAAAAGTTCCTAAAGGGAAATGAAGCTTGCTATCGAACCAAAGATTATCCAACCATTCACTAGTAGAATCCTCAAAGGAGACAGAACTTCCAGTGTTCTAATTCACATTATGAGCATTCAAACGTGCCAAGCACCACAAGTATGAAAATATGAAAGGAAAAAAACAAAGAAAAAGAAAACAAAAATCTAAACTATGTCTCCTCCAGAACTTGAGGGAAGAGAAGCAGCAATGCCTCGGGAGAAGTAGGCGGATTTATCATCAGCTTAGGATCTTGGCCTTCATCGTCATTCTCTTCAAGTTCCTCCTTGGTTCCTGAGAACTGAGAACCAGAACCAGAAGAGTCAATTGCATCAGGCTGAGACAGGAATACTCGAGGCATCCTCGAGTATTTAACTCTGGGTCTCGGGCCTTGGCGATCTCATCGTCAATATCAATGATGCCTTCTTTGGCCTCTTCCAAGATTTTCCTCCTCATACTATACATAGAATGTGCTTTTTTGATGAAAAGGTAATCTGCTCGGCATTGGAGTTCTGATTTAAGTCTATAAAATCGGTCAAAGGCCATCCCGCTCGGATCGCATGGCACTTAGTCTAAGATGGAAATCACAGATACTGGTTATATGAACCTTATTGTGTTCCATGATCCGCTTATACCTATATTCCAACTGGGCATGCTTCTCCTCTCCAGCAGCCTCTTCGGCTTTGGAATTCAAGGCTGCCTCCAAGTTATTCATCCTCTCTACAGAAGTAGATTCGCACTCGATAGCAGCGAGCACAACATCTTGGACCTCAAACTATTTAGCCTTAGCTTCTTGAAATTGTACATTTAGCTAAGAGGCTTTTTGGCTGAGGTCCATCACTTCCTACTCACTTTGTTACAGTCGAGCCTCCAACTTACTCGCCTCAGCAGCTTTTGTTTCCAGCATCGGGAGGCGAGCAGTCATTTGGTCCCTCTTGGCCAAGAACTTATCTCACTTGGACTTGAGTCCTTCTTTATCAAAGATCAATTTTTGAAGGCCCTCGGAAGCAATGAAGTTGTCCTGCGAAGTAAATATCAAAGTTAAAAACTCTATCACGATAAATCAAGAAAAAACAAGCAATAAAAGAGCAAGCTTGGTACTGCTATCGCATTGTGCATGACATTATTTAACAAACACTCTCCCGAAAGAGAGTGTATTTTCTTCTCATCTTTTTATGAAGTCACTGGCTTCAGATTATTGGCGAGTTTCACCAGCCGGGATAGCAAATGGCACTCACTAGACACCAAGAGGGAGACACTCCTCCTCCTCTATGGATCTGCACAAGGGGCAAGTAGTTGTGCCCTAAATTCCCACGATCTGGGGACAGGTAGGAGGGAAATCCTCCTCTCAGGAATTTGCACCAGTGGGGAAGATATAGCATTTGCTGGTAATGAAGGTATGGCCAGTGTACAAGGAGATGAAGTTGATGGTGTTGTGGGTTGAGAAGCAGCAGCGGCAGAGACAATGTTATTTGCTGGTTGCTCACCAACCGAAGGTAGAAGAGGCCATCTACTTAGCCTCCTAATACCAGGAGCAGTGACTGGGACTAGAAAGGGAGAATTGGCATTCTCCACTAAGTCAAATTCTCCCTAGAGCGCTCGGGCATTGTCCTCGGTTGGGGTTATAAGCTCTTTAGATTGAGCATTTTCTTGAGCTGATGAAGGTCGTTATCTCATTTGTAAGGAAGCCCCTTCATCATTGGCTTCCCTATCATCGTCAATAACCATAGTGGTTGCGGTTGGCTCAGGTACAACTTTCTTCACTTTTTTATTATTACCCTCATCCAAGGAAGAATGCCGCATTTTTGGTTGCTTGTTCTTTGGTCGGGGGCTCCGAGAGGAAGTGCTTACACCGAAATCAGATCTGATGGTGCCTGTTCGGGTAAGAGCTTCCTTCAACAACCTTGTAGCCTCTATGGAATCAACCAAAACATCCTCCTCAGTGATGGAAACAGAACCTTGTGGGAGACCTGTATCCAACAAAAAGGTGAGGTTAGCCAATTTTCCTATGCACAAAGATAGAATGAAGGCAAAATCAGTTTATCGTGATTCTTGGACCTTCACCCGTACTTGGGGGACAACTCTTTCTCAGGTATGGTTATGTACAGAATCTTCTGTACCCACTGGTCTAGGCCTTCAACCCTTGGTGGTTCCCACCGAGTTGTTGAAATAATGAAAGGAGAAGGGTTAGTAATGATATGAACTGCCTTTTTTCAGGAAAAAAAGATATAGACTTTGAACTTACGTGAATGAGTCCAGGACTCAGGGAAGGATGGAGTTGTTCCCGGGATGATATCCATGGTAGTAATAACGACAAACCGCTCCATCCATCCGCGATCATTTTCATCGTCAATGCTGGTGAACAAAGCATGGTGGCCACGCTTGTTGAAATTTATTACTCCCCCACGAAAAATCTTGGGGGAGTAGAGGTTCATTATTTTAGCCAAGGTGAGGTCCTCCTTCGTTTCCTGGCAAATGCGCCGCAGACAGGCCACTATTTTGCCACACCGAAGGCTCCACCTGTGCCAAACAAATCTGGTATCGGTGGCACATCTCCAACATCACGGTGTCAAGTCATTCGCTTAAAGAAAATGCACCCAAAGTGAAGGGGTATGCGTAAACATACATGAAAACCTTCTTAGTGAAGGTTACTCACCCTATCAAATCGGGAGAAATGATGTTTAGTTCATGGCAATCACATTCATCCTTCATAACAGGAACAATGGAATGGCAAATAGAAGAAGGGAATTTGCCAACAACCTAGGTGCGAGAGTTTGAAGAAGGGAAATTCTATTCGAAGTCCTTGGCTGTGTTGAGATGTTTGGGGATGATTGTGCTCACCGTAGGAGGGTCAACATCAATATCGACCTCTTTTTCCTTGTTCCTCCTAGGTCCCTAACCAAAGAAAAGACCGGAGTTCTTGAAAGAATTAGTAAAATAAGCCATAATCAACAGAAGGTGATTAGAGTTTTTGAAGAGGATAAAAGAAAGATGAAAGCAGAAAAGAGTTGAATGCAAAGAAGTTGAGAGAGTTATGAAACTGGTAAGTGTAAAAGAAGAAGAACGAGGCTATAAGTAAAGGAACAAGCGGCTAAAATTGAGACCATTACCTCGAGAATCAGTAAAATTATTGCTAAATCATGGAGTAACACATGTTCAGAGTATTAAATGCGAGGAGACGTACGTCTTATCAAGCATCAGAAACTTTTCAGAAGGGTTCAGAAAATTTTTCGCCAAGAAAAGAATCTTCACCAATATTCCAGTTACATAAAGATGTGCCACCGGAAAGAAGTGAAACTGTATGTATAGGAAAAAATCGATTTATATTAAATGATTGTATGGTAGTGTAACACATGGAACCAGAGACAGATGAAAGATGAAGCGAGTAGAACCAGGTCCGAGAACAACAACTTTAGTTGATACCGGAAAGATCCCGAAGGGAATAACGTCAACAAAAGCTAATGGATGTTTGTCACCAGATGGCATTTAATGAAGAATATTTCTCAGTATTAAATAACACAACCGCTGCAGAGAATTTTGGCATTCATGGCCTGCCGTTACATATTCATCATCATTATTGCCATTTAAGAGGGCTTGATCCTAGGACCTTGTTCCCTAGGTATAGCTATAAATAATGGCTTCAACAACCATTGTAGAATAGGAAAATTCGGACAAACTTATGTTACACGCTATTCCAGGCTGAATAATACTTTATTTTCTGTCTAATATTATTCTTATTGCTACCTTCGAAAGCCCCGCTCCCGGAACCAAATTGTCTGGTATTTTATCTCGATTTCAATGTTAAGTCTCGTATTTTGTTTAATTTATTTATCATTTATGGAACAATCGATTCGCTTGTCTATAAGTCACTCTATAAATTCAACTGTAGCGTTTTACGAGTAAATAGTTATATGCTGATCATATATAAATTATGGATATATTTTACATAAATTATATATATATATATATATATATATATATATATATATATATTATAAATTAGTTTAGTACTTTTAATTTGGGTAAGCTGCTCTTTGGGTTAATTCTTCAAAAAAGGATGGTAGGAGTTACTGGGTGGATTAAGAAATGGGCTCAAGCATTCAAAGTAATCACTCTGTGAAACGTAAAAATGGCGTGTAGTAGCCACTAATTAAGGGAGTCTTTAATTTTTATCCACCAATTATAATGCTCAGCAAAAATAGCCACTACTAATAGGAAAAAGACAGTTTTACCCTTTCTTCAATTCTTATATTCCCAAACCCTTGTTTTATTCATTCAGAAGAGGGAAAATTTGAGAGCGAATATTTCAAGGTTTTCGTGTGTTCTCAGCATCTGTATCATCCTCGCATGCAAACGAGCTGCAGTTAATCTTTCTCCCTCTTCATTTTCTCTGTCATCTTCTCTGCATCAGACGATTGAACTGGTAATTATTTTATTGCTTTTATGCATTATTGTTTTTGTATATGTGTAATCGCGATCAATTCTGTGTCAAGCATGTGTGAAATTTCAAAAATGATCATTATAAGTTGATTCAGTGTCGGAGAAGTAGCGTATTTTTGTAATGCTGTTATTCAGAACTTTTTGGTATTGAAGTGTGAAATGTGTTTGTGGTTGAATCAATATATTTGATTATGTAAGGACATTTCATAAAAATAGTCGTAGGAATTCATAAGTTAACTGTGTTTATGAATTTTTAGTTAACTGTGTTCATAAAAGATAAGGACCAAATGATATTAACTTTTGAACTTGGAACTCAAAGTTAAGAACTGAGTGTCCTTAACTTTTGAACTTGAAACTTGAAGTTAAGGACCAACTGTCCTTAACTTTGGAACTTGAAAGTTGAAGTTCAGGACCAAGTGTCCTTAACTTTCCAACTTGAAACTATAAGTTAAGGATTGCCTGTTTTTACTTTTTTTAACGTGTAACTCTAAGTTAAGGACCAAGTGTCCTTAACTTTTGAACTTGAAACTATAAGTTAAGGACTGCCTATTCTTACCTCTTTAACTTGTAACTCTAAGTTAAGGACCAAATGTCCTTAACTTTTGAACTTGTAAGTGAAAGTTCAGGACTAAGTGTCCTTAACTTTTGAACTTGGAATTCAAAGTTAAGGACCATGCGTCCTTTAGTTTTGAACTTGAAACTTGAAGTTCAGGACCAAGTGTCCTTAAATTTTCAACATGAAACTATAGGTTAAGGACTGCCTGTCCTTAACCTTTTAACTTGAAACTTGAAGTTAAGGACCAAGTGTCCTTAACTTTTGAACTCCAAATTTGAAGTTCAGGACCTATTGTCCTTAACTTTTCAACTTGTAACTTTAAGTTAATGACTGCTTGTCCTTAACTTTATTACTTGAAACTTGAAGTTAAGGACCAAGTCCCTCCAATTAACTGTAAGTACTAATATTTATTTTCTTTTTCCTTCTTTGTAGTGTGATAATGGAAGGAGATCGTGTGTTCGAGTTTGATGTTTGGCGTAATTTTATGATCTATTGGAAAGGAGATTTACAGTGTAAGGAAACAATCAAAAGTTTTTTGTCAAATAGGCAGTGAAGAAGTTGAGGGATGGTATTTTCGGAAACGTTTTCCGATTACAAAGTGTGAAGTTCTGTGGTAAACGTATTCACTATGTATTGCTTTCAGAAATTGTAAATAATGACCCTGATTCGATGACATTCAAGGTTTTTGACCGTGAAATTAAGTTTACACGTGACGCATTTCATATAATTACTGGTTTGAAGTGTTATTCCTCATCGGACATTAAAGGTTTACATGAAAAAGAGAATAGGCTTTCGAAAGTCTATTTCCCCGGAAAGGATAGAGTTGAGTTGGGTGTGTAACGACCCGACCGGTCATTTTGAACTTTTGCACTTTGATCGCCAGTTCCCGAGTATGACTTGCCCTGTGTAACGTATTATGACTGATGTAGACCGTTGGTTTTGGTTTTTAGGAAAAATCGGAATGAATTTGAAGGAACAGTCTCAGTTGAAAGCTTTGAATTAGAAAGGTTGACTAAGAGTTGACTTATTTGTATATGATCTCGGATCGGAAATTTTATGATTTGTATAGTTTCATTGGGTGATTTATGACTTAGGAGCGCGATCGGAATGCATTTTGGAAGCCCGTGGAAGGATTTGGCTTGAATTGGCAAAGTTAATATTTTGGCTAATTCCGGTTGATAGGTGAGATTTTGATCCGATGGTCGGAATGGAATTCCGAGAGTTTCTGTAGCTTCGTTATGTCATTTGTGATGTGTGTGCAAAATTTCAGGTCATTTGGACGTCGTTTGGTCGACTTTTTGATCGAATTCAAATTTCGGAAGTTTTGGAATTCTTAGGCTTGAATCCGAGGGTGATTTGATGTTTTGATGTTGTTTTGAGCATTCCGAAGGTTGGAACAAGTTTGAATTATGTTATGGGGTGTGTTGGCATGTTTGGTCGGGGTCCCATGAGGCTCGAATATGTTTTGGAAGAGTTTTTGGAAGATTTTGGCATTTTGATTATAAGCATGTAATGATCCAAATATCCATTTTTAGTTCTAGAGATCGAAATTTGATTTTGAGACTTTTGGAATTTTGATAATGAATTATAGGACTGATCTGGAAAGTTTGGTCTAATTTCATCAAGTCGCGATTGGGTTTTTGACACGACGCATGAGTTAATTGTTTAACGAGCGAAATGGGTATTGAACTGAGCAAATGAGCTCCGAATTGAGTTTCGACTGAAGGTCTATGTTCGTATTATTATTTGTGACTCATAGGAACAAGAATCATCGAATTCCGAGTTCGTATGATGGAGTTAGAGCCTTTTTAGTGAAAAGAAAAGCTGCTGCAATTTTCTGGGCAGTTTTTGCATTTTTCGCACGTGTGAACAGTAACCGCACCTGCGTGAACAGTACCCCGTGAACAGTAGCCCCTGAACAGTACCCGTGTACAGTAACATGAACAGTCCCGTGAACAGTAACCACGGAAATTCTGGACAGAATGTTGAGTTCCCATTTTTACCAAATTGGAGCTCGGAGAGGCGATTTTCGGGAGATTTTCAGAGAAAACAATGGGTTAAGTGTTCTTAACTTAATTTTGGTTAGATTACCTGGAATTTATTACTAGTTTTGGCATTTAATTGGTGATTTTAGTTGGAAAAATCTTGAAAACCTTCTTGATTTAATTTGAAGATTTGAGGGTCGAGTTGATTTCGGATTTTAGTAAAATTTGTATGGTTGGACTCGTGGTTGGATGAGGTTTCATATTCCGTAATTTTTGTCGAGTTCTAAGACGTGGGCCCCACGAGCGAATTTTGAGTGCAATTTTGGATTTTTAATGGAAAATGTAGAATTTCATATGGAATTAATTCCTATAATTTTTATTAACTGAATCGAATTATGGTGGCTAGATTCGAGGCATTCGGAGGTCGATTTGAGAGACAAAGGCATCGCGAGCTAAAGGATTAGTCGGTTCGAGGTGAGTAATGATTGTAAATGATGTCCTGAGAGTTTGAAACCCCGGATTTGCACATCGTAGTGCTATATTGAGGTGAGACACGCGCTGGATGATGAGCGCGAGGTCTTTTACTGCCGGGGATTGTGACTTGGTCCATCCCGATTGATGATTTTACCGCATATTTGATTGAAACTTATTTGTTATCATCATGATTTGGGCTGATTGCCATACTTGGGCTTCGTGCCAATTATTTGAATCCTTTGAGAATTTTTATCACTATTTCCTCACTATTTTGACTTATATTTAAACTCAGTCCTGTTGATAATTATTGTTTTACAAACTCAACCGCTTTTATGCAGATTTGAAAACTCAAATGATATTTCTAAATGGTATTTTGGGATGAGAACTACTGTTTTACAAATGCCCGAGGGCTTATGATGATTTCCGGACTGAGTGAGGCCGAGGGCCATATGTGAGGATATGCTGAGTGATATGAGGCCGAGGGCCCGAGAAACTATTTATGCCACACGGTGGCTTGAGTGATGTGAGGCCGAGTGATATGAGGCTGAGGACCTGAGATACTTTATATGCCACGCGGTGGCTTGAGTGATGTGAGGCCGAGTGATATGAGGCCGAGGGCCTGAGATACTTTATATGCCACGCGGTGGCTTGAGTGATGTGAGGATATGCTGAGTGATGATGCCACGAGGTGGCTTGATATAGCACTTGGGCCGTAAGGGGCCCCTCCGGAGTCTGCACACCCACAGTGAGCGCAGGTACCCATTGTTCTGAGTGATTGATACTATGCCTGAGGGGCTGATATGAGTGATTGTGAGGTAGCCCGAGGGTCTGATACTATTTTGAGAGTGAGCCCGAGGGGCTATTACTGATCTGATATTGAGCCCGAGGGGCTGCTACTGTTATGATATTGAGCCCGAGGGGCTGGCACTGTTCTGATATTGAGCCCGAGGGGCTGGTTCTGTTGATATTATGCCCGAGGGGCGGTTTGTTGTACATGTTTTGCTCGAGGGGCTATTTACATTTCTATCATTTTTGTTACTCACTTGTAAACTACTTGCTTTACTTGTTGGAAAAAGGGATTTTCACTTGATTTCTCACTGCTTTACTGTTTAAAGTGATTTTACTGCTTCAGTATGGAATGCCTTGTATTTTTGCGTGATTTCTTGCCTTCAGTCTTTATTAATTATTATTACTCACTGAGTCGGAGTACTCACATTACTCCCTGCACCTTGTGTGCAGATTCAGGTATGTTTTGGTTGATCGGAGGCAAAGTCATCAGAGTTTAGCAAGGTAGCTGTCGGCGTTCGCAGCACTGCTTTTCTCTCTCCTCATTTCATTAATCTGTATTTGTACACTCCAGGATTTCAGTTATATTTATACCCTAGTAGATGCTCGTGACTTGTGAGATGCTCGTGACTTGTGAACGAACTTCATATATCCCTTTTCTACTCAATCCAGAAACAAGATCGGACGTTATCCCGGTTCGTCTCCCCAGTTAGGGTTGTGTCGGGCTGGATTTCTGCATTTCTTATTCATACTTTCCGCTATTTGGTACTATTAAACCATGTTTATACTATATTTGTGTTAAACTACTGTTTTAAAGGACGAGTTGGGTTAGACTGGCTGGCCTTGTCTTCACGAGAGGCACCATCATGACCAGGGTCGGGATTTGGGCCGTGATAGGGTTTTTTAATTTTATTACTAGTCACCCACATGGTACAGCTGCATCATTTGTAGGAAACGATGATGATGCTGTGAAGTTGGAAACAATTTATTTTGTTGAATTTGTTTTGATGGGCAAGCGGAAGAATAGGAATGTGTCCGAGTAGATAATGAAAATTGAAGACGATGATGAACTCTGCTCTTCTTTCAACTGGGGCTCTCTTTCTTATGAAACTTTATTAAAATCATTGAAGAGTTGTTTGAAGCCGAATGAGAATGAGAATGAGAAAGAGAAAGACAAGATAAAGACAAGGATAGCTACACTATACTTGGCTTTCCTTTTGCCTTTTGTGTTTGGATTATGGAAGTAATTCCTATTTTCCAGGAAAAATAATTTGTGAACTTTCAAGAATCTGGTTATCCTCGGATGTTATGTTATTCGGAAATGAAATCTCCACAGTATGATTCTCTGTGTAAAAAATACTTCCATAATGAAAATGTAAGTTAATCTAATTACTAGCTATTTTTTTTGTTTATTTGTTTTAGTTCTGAAAATTTATGTTTATTTTTTGTTATATTATAGTTGTATAAGTTGATCGAGGTGTCACCATTTATTCCTGTTCAAGAAGATACAGAGCCTATTAGTTTGGAAGAGCCAATTTCTCAATATCAAAGCTCAATGCCTTCTTCCACACAATTTGATGAAGTCATGCTTAAGGAAATTGTTAAAGTAGGTTTTCTGCCTTTGAATAGCATTAGTTTTTTATTTGATTATTTTTTGCTTACGAGACTTTTTTGTTTTTATGTTTTTTGATTCAGAGATTATCAGAGAGTTTTAAGAAGGATCTGCAAGCTGAAGTTACTAGAATAAATCAGAAAATAGTTGTATCAGAAAAAAAGATTGAGAATGAAATCATGGTAATATCATTAATTTCAGTTAGTCTAAGTTCAGGACTTTGTGTCCTTAACTTTTGAACTTAAAATTATAAGTTAAGGATTGCATGTCCTTAACTTTTGAACTTAATACTTGAAGTTTAGGACCAAGTGTCCTTAACTTTTGAACTTAAAATTATAAGTTAAAGACTGTATGTCCTTAACTTTTGAACTTAAAACTTGAAGTTTAGAACCAAGTGTCCTTAACTTTTGAACTTGAAACTTGAAGTGCGGGACCAAGTGTCCTTAACTTTTCAATTTGAAAGTTGAAGTTTAGGACCAAGTGTCCTTAACTTTTAACTTGGAATTCAAAGTTAAGGACTGCATGTCCTTAACTTTTGAACTTGTTACTCTAAGTTGAGGACTGCCTGTCCTTAACTTCTTTACTTGTAACTTGAAGTTTAGGACTAGCTATCCTTAACTTTCTAACTTAGTTTCTTTCTCGGGATTTAAAGAAAATTCTAGGATCAAAGCTTGATACTTTGTTGAAGATTTATGTGAAACCTGATGAAAGGAACATAGAGAAAGAATCTAGTGTTCCAATTACTAAAGATGGAGTTGATGATCATTGCCATGGTACAGAGCCTACTGTTACAATTAACAAAGATACAGGTGGTGATGAACGTGATGATATGGATGTGCATGCAGAAGTTCAGTATGAAAGCGATTTTAGAGATGCACATTTAGATGATGAAACTGAGAATGTCACTAATATTAGGAAAGGTTAGATGTAAATTTTGAATTTTTTTCATAGAAATTTATATTCAATAGTGTAATACATATAAAAAAAATTGTGATTACAAATATTTGTAGAATCTATTGGTGGAGTGGAAGTTCAAGATGTAGGAGAATGTCAAGACCAGGAAAATCTAAAAGAGACAGGAGTAATAGAAAAAAATTGTAAATGTGGATTGCAATCTCAGGAGGATTTAGAAAGTCCATTGGGAACAAGTGTCAGTGAGATTGTATGCAAATGCTTAGAAGGAACATACGATATGTCTACACCTCTGTCATATAAAGAGAAATTTGGAGTTCAAACTTGTGCCATTCAAGGTTAGATAAAATTTTCATTATATATTGAATGTTAGTTTTAGTGAATTATTAGAATGGGTATTAGTTGCAAATGTTACAGAATCTTTTGAAGCTGCAAGGGAGAAGCTGGAGTGGAGTATCAAGAGAAAAGTGGAGTACAATCTCAAGACGTAGAAAATACTGAAGGAACAAGCAGAAGTGAGATTGTTTCCAAATGCATAGATGGAACATGTGATCTCTCTACACCTCCCTCTCTTACCGACAATATTGGAACCCAAGAAAATGCTAGTGAAGATAATGATTTAATTGGGATGATCTTGACTATTGCAAACGGTTAGACAATGTTTTTTTAATTTTATACATGTTTGTTTTAATCAAAGATTAGTAACAAGTACTAATTGTGTTAGCTCTTATAAATATTTTGCAGAATCTTGTGAACTTGCAACTGAAGAACATGGAGAACAATTGCAAGATAAAGAAAATGTGCAGTTGGAAGATAAAGAAAATGATGCAAGCAATATGTTAGCTGAATTGTCTATTGAAAACACACAAGAAGGCAGTGTGAACAAGACAAGTATTGATTTTGTCCTAAATATTATATTCATAATTGAAATTTTGTCTCTTCATTTGACGACTTGCAACAAACTAATATATATAGTGTTGCCTGCAGAGGAAAACAACGATGAAGATCTTAACCAATATACGAGGAAAAGAAAGAGAGATAGTATTGGTTATGATGGTCCGTCATTTTCTATTCTTACTCCTACTCCTCCAAGTACACAAATGAGCATTGATGGGGGTTTGTCTATGAAGGTTGAAGGAAATGTTGAAGAAGAGCTTTCAGTAAGAAATCATTGTGTGGTTGGGCAAGGAGAAAAGGAGAGGTTGCAAAAAAGAGTAAGTCCCTTAATGTATTTCAGTATTGATATTGAAATTGCTAAAGTTAAGTGTCCTTAACTTCTGTCATTGTAAGTCTAAGTTTAGGACCAAGTGTCCTTGACTTTTGAATTTGAAAATCAAAGTTAAGGAGCAAATGTCCTTAACTTTTGAACTTGTAAGTCAAAGTTCAGGACCATGTGTCCTTAACTTTCGAACCTGTAATTCAAAGTAAGGATTGCATGTCCTTAACTTTTGAACCTGCAAGTCAAACTTAAGGACTCTTGTCCTTAACTTTTGAACTTGATACTCAAAGTTAAGGACAAACAGTCCTTAAGTTTTGAACCTTGAACACAAAGTTAAGGACAGGAGTCCTTAACTTTTGAACATAATACTCAAAGTTAAGGACATACAGTCCTTAAGTTTTGAACTTTGAACTCAAAGTTAAGGACAAAGTGTCCTGAACTTTTAAACTTGTAAGTCTAAGTTCAGGACCATGTGTCCTTAACTTTTGAACTTGAAACTCAAACTTCAGGACAAAGTTTCCTTAGCTTTTGAACCTGTAATTCAAATTTAAGGACTGCCTGTCCTTAATATTTCAACTTGAAAGGCTAAGTTCAGGACTAACTTCTAACTTTGATATTTTCAAAATTTTCAGGGGACAAACTGATATATATGCTGATGATAATGGTGTGAAAAAGAATCCATACAAATTGTATCATCAAAAAAATAGTAGCAAAATGTTCTTCCTTGAGCTTTCAGATAGCAGCTTTGTACTTGAGATAAGGTCAGATAATTCGCAAGGCATTTATTTTCTTTATTCTTAATTTATTATTTTTTAATTATTTTATGACTGATGGATGTATTTTATTTTTTGCCTTTTTATGAAGCATATTGACATTGCCCTATATTATTTGAGAAAGAAGGAATGCTACCACCCTCGCGACCATCCTTTTCGTTGCACAACTACTGCTATTCTTTTTGATAACTATATGGTGCTTGTGTATAAAGATTTCAGTGAAGATGCTACTGATGACTTTTGGTGTGCTGGTGATAATCAGTTGTTTGTGACACCATATATGTTGGGGGGACAGTCGTAGATGTGGAATTGCTTGGACAGAAGTTGACAAAATCTTTTTTCCATGTCGGCTCCCTTCAGAAGATGCTAATGTTGTGACACACTTTCTTTTGGCGGTATTGGACTTGAATCAGAAAAAGATTGATGTATATGATTCCATATATAGTGAGCCATATGAGTCAGGAATGAATCACATGGAAATGTATGCACGCATGATCCCCTCCACTTGCTAAAGTTCTCACAGTTTGACAAACATCACAAGTCTTTTGGAAATGCCTTCAACAAATTTGATATTCAGTGGCAAAGATCACCACACCAGACTGGATCGTACGTGTTGTTATTTGTTATATTATTTATATGTGCTTTAGATTTATTGTTTAATTCACTGCATATCTTATATTTTTTCTTAGGACTGATTGTGATGCATTCCTGATCAAATATGTGGAGTTGTTGATAATTGGAAAGGATGTGGAGAAATTCAAACCTAAAGACATTAAAGACTTTAGAAAAGAACTTGCTGCAAATCTTTGGGCACATGGTGAGTGGAAAAGAAATTCTGGTTATGATACACCACCAGAAAATGTTGGCGATGATTATGAGAGTGAAAATGAAACTTGTTGTCTAAAGGAGTTGTAGTTTAGTTGTAAAGAAAGTTACTTGTGGTTGATCTTTTGTATAAAATTACTGTAAATAATCCATATGAATTCTGCAAGTTCAGAAAACTTCTGAAATATTCTGTAAATTCCTCAAAGGGCACTTATATTTTGTTTGCGTAGCATAATTTTTTGTCACAGCTATGCAAAATTACAATTTCAGAAGTAATATCAAGGCATCATATTATTAATTTCTTTGTTTCTATCAAGTGTTGATTTGTCCATTGAGTTTGTTAGTATTAGTTCATGACTAAGTGTAATTGAACTTCAAATTCAAAGTTAAGGACCAAGTGTCCTTAACTTTTGAACTTTGAACACAAAGTTAAGGACTGACTGTCCTGAACTTCTGAATGTGTAATTCAAACTTAAGGACTGTCTGTCCTTAACTTTTGAACCTGCATGTCAAACTTAAGGACTCTTGTCCTTAAATTTTGAACGTGTAATTAAAACTTAAGGACTGTCTGTCCATAACATTTTAACTTGCAAGTTAAACTTAAGGACTCATGTCCTTAACTTTTGAACTTGAAACTCAAAGTTAAGGACAGACAATCCTTAACTTTTGAACTTGAAACTCAAAGTTAAGGACAGACAGTCCTTAAGTTTTGAACTTTGAACTATAAGTTAAGGACTGCCTGTCCTTAACTTTTGAACTTGAAACTTAAAGTTAAGGACCGACAGTCCTTAAGTTTTGAACTTTGAACTATAAGTTAAGGACTGCATGTCCAACTTTTGAACTTTCAACACAAAGTTAAGGACTGTCTGTCCTAAAATTTTGAACGTGTAATTTAAACTTAAGGACTGTCTGTCCTTAACTTTTGTAAAGTTAAAGACAGATAGTCCTTAACCTTTGAACTTTGAACTCAAAGTTAATGACTACCTGTCCTTAATTTTGGACGTGTAATTCAAACTTAAGGACTGTCTGTCCATAACTTTTTAACCTGCAAGTCAAACTTAAGCACTCATATCCTTAACTTTTGAACTTGAAACTCAAAGTTAAGGACAGACAGTCCTTAAGTTTTGAACTTTTAACTATAAGTTAAGGATTACCTGCCCTTAACTTTTGAACCTGTAACTCAAAGTTAAGGACTGTCTGTCCTTAACTTTTGAACCTGCAAGTCAAACTTAAGGACTCCTATCCTTAACTTTTAATCTTTGAACTCAAAAGAAACAAAAAGAAGGTAAGCAGAAAGAAATTTTGAAAATTCAGACATCTGCTCAAATAAGAATAATCTAAATGAATCCAATTTATAGCAAAAACTTAAAAGAGTCGATAAACAAAAGTGGATATATCTACTACCCTCTATGCTTTCTTGAAAATGGATGGACTGCAGGAGAATATATACAGGTTGTTCTATTATGACCAATTCTTCTGCAACGACCACATTTGAATATTAAATTTGATGACTCGGTAGCTGGAATATGCCTTTTCTTCTGCCTTCTACATGGTGGCACTTTGAAATCTGGAGGTTTAACAATTTGTGACTTAACACTCTCTGGTACAATCCAAGAATCAGTATGTCCTATAGGATGTATTTGTCTTTCATATGTTTTCAGCCAAGATTCCTTTAAGTACCAGTGCGAACAAAAGTTAGACTTCTTGATGTTTCTCTTCTCGATAGCTGCAATTGCATGTATGCATGGTAATTCATCAAATTGAAACTGAAAACAATCACATGTTCTTTTGTTTAAGTCCACCAAGAAAGTTATTCCTTCTTCTTCAACTCTAGAACACCATGAATCAACAAGGAAGACCTTCAATGTTGAAAAATTATAAGTTAGTGCATTATGTTAAATTATATTAAAATCATAAGCTAAATATAGAACATAATACTTACATTCAAAGTAAATGCTAAATCTATTTTTTTTCTCGATTACCAGCGCACTCTCTAAGACTTGAATACCCAAAGCTTGTTCGTTATCAATCTCTATAATGCTTTGTCCTTCTACTTGAATAGAATCAAATGTTTGAAGCACCTCTTCAGTTATTGGTTGAGCTTCAACCATATCTATTTCCATTATCTGTTGGCATTTGTTTTGATTATCATGTTGAGTTTCTCTGTTGACATGTGTTTGAAGCACCTCTTCAGTTATTGCTTGAGCTTCAACCATATCTATTTCCATTATTTGTTGGCATTTATTTTGATTGTCATGTTGAGTTTCTGTGTTGATATGTTTGTTGCTTGTTGATCCAAAAACTTTTTTCGAAATATCAACAATGAAACGACAACCCTTGAAGAGTGAATGAGTTTTTAGTAACTGTATACATGTGTGAAGATCTAAATCTTTGGATACAAGCATTCCCTTGCTTGTTCCAAGGTTGATATCAAACCATATCACTGCTTCAAACTTGTGTCTATCTAATTCAATAACTTTAAAGATCTGTTTAATGAAATCTTCAAACTGAATTGTCTCAGGTACTAGAACAAGCTTTGTTTGATGATCAAGTTATTTATAGTCTTCAGTCCATCTACCATTAAAAGCAACTATAATGCATATTGTTTTCATCCTGCAAGTCAAGAGAATGGGAAACTGAGGACATATTTTATAATGCAATCTTTGTATAATTAAGAACAGGTACCGTAAGTTCAAGACCAAGTGTCCTTAACATTTAAACTTGGAATTCAAAGTTAAGAATTGTCTGTCCTTAACTTTTGAACCTGTAATTCAAACTTAAGAACTATCTGTCCTTAACTTTTGAACCTGCAAGTCAAACTTAAGGACTCATGTCCTTAACTTTTGAACTTGAAACCCAAAGTTAAGGACGACCTGTCCTTAACTTTTTAACTTATAACGGTAAGTTAAGGACCAACTCTCCTTAAATATTGAAAGTTCAGGACCAAGTGTCTTGAAATTTTCAACTTGAAACTCAAACTTCAGGACCTCGTGTCCTTAACTTTTTCAAAACAATTTGCAAAACTATGGCAGTATGTCCTTAATATACAAAAGAATAGCAAAAAAGTTAAGGACATTGTGTCCTTAACTTTTTCAATTCAATTTGCAAAATTAGGACACTATGTCCTTAATATTATGTGCTCAATTTTTATAGAATTATCACAGGACGCGATGTCCTTAACTTTATCAATCTAGAAATTCAAAAAAAAAATCAAATTTCTACTTACTATATAAAAATCAATAGAAATCGGAAAAAGTATAACTATGTTGAAATAAAAATCAATAGAAACGCACAAAAGTATAACTTACTGTAAATCTGTGTCGATTTTTGGATGAGAATGTTGAATTCTATAGTTTGAAATCGGAAGAGAATCTTCTGCAATTTTGACGATCGCGTAGAAATCTTCTATTGTTTAGCGCTGCTGCTGCTGCTGATCGCGTAGGTATAAATTATAGAAGAAGGGTATTTTCGTCCAGTCAGGTATAAGTTTATTAAACCAGTGGCTAAAGACTAAAGACATTAAAAACACTGGCTTTAAAATAAAGACAGGTGCTGTTAGTGGCTATTTGTGCACATCGCCCCTGGGAAACATAACCAGCCCACTCCATTTAAAACTTATCACCTTGTACAACTCCTACAGTTGCTCGGGCGCCAAACTCACTCTCTAGGGCTTCAAACTTCACTTCTCTTCTCCTTCTCCGCCGCTAACCACTGCGCCGCCGCCTGTCTTCCCGGTGCCTCGTTTTCTCCTCCACCACTGAAAAATTCTCTTTCTACAATTAAAACAAAATATCCATTTTTTTCTCAATGTCTTTGATGGAAGTTATAACCAAAGCTTCGATTGAACATTCACCAACCACCTCCGAGGGAAATTACTCAATTGTTCTTAGTGGAGAACCAGTTCTGCTTCAACTGAAACCGGAAAAGGAAGAGGACGACGGCGTATCGCTAGTCAAACGAGGTACTGGATGGAAATTTTCATCAACTGATGTTGAATTAATCGAGTTGGGGAAAAATTTCATCAAAAAATTGAAGAGGAAGATGAAAAACCCTAAGACATTCAACAAAGACGACTTCTTTGGGATGTTTGTTGCCTACGTGGCAGAAATTTGGGAGAAATTTGGTGTTTCAATTCATGTTGATGGGTTGGATGAGGGCAATATTGTAAAATTGACCGAAAAGGTGGGTAATTTTATGGGTAGAGATGTTAAGGGTTTGGTTTTGGAAGCATGTTTTGTTTTAGAGAGTTGGGAGGTTTTGGGGAGTTTGATTGTTAATGGGCTTGTTGAACATTCATGCTTATCGAATTTGATAAATAACCTAATTGAAAAGAAGCAATCTTGGTTGGTTGTTTTGTGTGTAAAGCATGTTTTTGATATTCAAACTTATGATATGATTCGTGTGTTGAAATACTTTCTTTCCCTTCCAAAAAACGGGGATAGTAGCTTGACTTTTGTGAGGAAGGAGTGGGAGAGTCAAGCAATGTCTGCAATTGATAAGGCAATGGACACGAGCCTTGGTCCGGATAGGATGAGTCTAGCTAGGGATGCTTCATTTTTGCTTATGCTAGCACATGATGGGTTTTCGGTTTACGAAATGTGTTTGCATTACTTTCTTGGGTCGAGGAATGTTGATGAAGTTATTTTGGGTGCTTGCATTAGTAAATTAACGGGTTCAGAGATAATGGTTTTGATCCGGTACCTGCAAAAGTGGTTGAACAAGTATGAGAGGTTTCCTCAGGTGTGTCCTTGTCCTAAGGCATCATTTGAATTGGGGTTGAAGGCTTCTGAATGGGCTCCTTCACTTGAAGATGTAGTCAAGTGTCTCGGTTTGGTTGTAGATGAGCACTTCTCTTCTTTTGTCTTGCATCAAGAGTTTCATGAGGAATTGAAATCTTTAGATGAAGTTGTCAATTCCTTAACTGCAGAAGCAAAAGTATGTGGCATCATGTCAAATTTGACTGAGGCATTGAAAAAGCAAACTCAAAGGTTTGTGATTGAACTTGAAACTTCTATATTATCTCTATATCTCTTGTCTGAATTCTTCGTTATGCACACTTCTTTCCGGTATGTATTGACATCTTAGATTTATGTGGATTATTCCAAAGTTTTTATTTCAGGAATGTACTATATAGTAGGTATAAGTATTCAATATTTTCCTGACTTCATTTCTCAGGAGAATGTCCAATGGTCGGTATAAATGTTTTTCAGTTTTTAAATTTTAGTGGTAGGTAGAAATTTTTAATCAGAGCATAACTCAAATCACGTAGTGTTGATATAGAAGATGGTAACACATTTATAGTTGTTGCTGCTGATATTTCAGTAAGCATCTGTTTCACTTTATTAATCAAAAACGCTATCTTGGTAACATTGTGTGTGGTCCATTCTTAGATATTGAATAGCTTGGAAAGGTAGTAAAATTGCTAATCTTTGGATGTTGTGAACTTGACCGTTCATAGATACTGAGTAGCCTAGAACGGTGGTAAAATTTCCTGTCTTTGGATGGTGTAACTTGATCATTCATAGATATTGAATAGCCTAGAACAGTGGTAAAAATGCTAATCTTTGGATGATGTGAACTTGAATCTAGAACTTCCATAGCCATGTTTTGAATCACAGATTAGTGAGTATGATAGAGATAGAGCATACAACCAATTCAAATGCAATCCAAAATAAATAGCACGACGTTGGTATGTGATTTAGTTGTACATCAGGAGTATTTGTGTTTAATAGCTTTATTAAGTGATTTTATGTATTCTATTCATCAAAAAACATGATTTGATGAATTATAAAATTATCAAGCCTTCCAATTATATGGCATACTAGAGTAGCTTGAAATTCCAATTTCTTCTTTTGCAATTAATGGAGGTGAAGTGCCTATTCAGGAAAGCCCCATTCAGTAATGTTTGACAAAAAATCACTTTATGTTATTGTACTTTCTAGACAACCAGGAATGAGATAAAAAGCATCACATGTAATCTGGACCACTATTGCTGCCAAGTTAGATATGCCTGGTTACATCTTGTATTACAGTCATTGCTGCTGCTGTTGACATTTTCCCTTTATCAAATCCATCTCCTTGTCCTCCTCTAGGCCAACTATTTCTTGCCAGTGCTACTTGCAACTAGCACAAATACCACCAGGTCAAATTGCGACCCCTATTATCAGCTAAATCAGTTTTTCAGAAGCATTAACCTAGCTTTGTCCCGTTCACTGTGTCTCCATCTGTATTTATACACTTGGTATAGTCTAGACAAGTAATATTGATAGAAAATAAGGTTGTGGAATGGAAGATGGAGCACACTTGTGTGCACAGCTGCTTGCAGTTCAGTTTAGTACTTTGGCTACTGTTGGTGTAGTCTCTTCTCCCTACTTGGCAATGAAAGTTGTGACACTCGCATTATAGTGGGACCGTGATGAAGCTCTCAAATGCACTGAAGCTGAGCTCTGTTGATGATTCTATCAACTATTAGTATAATAATGTTTTCCTTATTTAAAACACACTAGATGATTTCTTCTCATCTGCCTAAGCTGTGGTGACAAAGCTACCCGTACCTGTGCTAGTGGCAGGTAGCATGCTAAGTTGCTCGGACTCGAGTCGGGTATCCGATCCGGGTGCGGATCCAGAGGTTGGATCCTTTATAATCTAAATTTTAAGATTTGGGGATAAGGGATCTAGGTACGGATACGGGTGCAGGAATTCGGCAAAAAGTAATTAAAAATTCTAAAACTAGATATATAAAAATATATTCAGGAGGAAAAGCTGAAAATGAGACAAAAGGAGTAGACTTTGCTACCTCGCAGCAGCAGAATATTAAAGGTATGCCATTTCCCCTGGCTTTTATCTTGAGAAATCAAAATTCAGTTTTTCCTCAAATTTGTCCATGGATCGTGGTCAAAGTACCCGATCTCGATTGACCTCATCCGGTACGATATCAAAACTTTGCCCTTAATAGTGTCGTGTCAACGCATGTGTGGCCGCCTAAAATGAAGATTCCACGCATCATAGGTAGCAGGTACCTGGTGGAATAGTCGAGGTGTACACAAGTTGGCCCAAAAAGATACGTCATTAGAAAAAAGAAAAAGATCTCTTATTTATGCAAACAGGTATCCTGTGTTATGCTTAAATCAATTTCCTTTGTGACTATTGTCTTTTTTTTTTTTAAGTAGTTCAGCCTTCCTTCCATTACTTATTTTTCCCTATTTTCCTACTCTGAACTTCGATGCAAGGCGTCAAGGATATCTACAAACAGTGAAGTACATGATTAATGCATGTACCCGTGCATTATTATGTTCATGTTAGAGATTCCTTATACTTGTGAAATGTGAATGTCTTCACTATGTTTAAATTAAGAAGCATAATTCTACTCTATTGCTCAATTCTATTTTATGATATGGATTTTGATTTGCAAGGTCTTGAAGTTCTCTAGATGGGATGCTTTGACAGTCAAAGTATTTTGCAGGGTAGTTGGCGATGCAGCTTACGAGTGATCTCTCCTACTTTTCAGTTTATGCTGAGTATACAGTTGAAGGATCTCTGACAAGATCAATGACGTTGCTGGAGTTTGCTCTGTAATTTTGCCAGTCACACTCTAATGGGTGAATGTTTTGGTTGCCAATTGAAAGAGTCAACCGATTTGGAGCTCCCTTTCTCTTGACTTCAACGACACGAGACACAGAAAAGAATGCAGACTTGTATTTTCATTTAAGGTATACGCTAGATATTATTTGCAGGGCAGATGTCAAATTTCATGTTTTCTGTACTAAGCTAGTTAAGCCAAGTATCGGGCAAGTACATCATTAAGCCAAGTATCGGGCAAGTACATCATTCGTTTAAATTGTGATATGGTTTTGATTAGTTTAAAAACAGTGTTAAAGTAAATTTGAAAGCTCAAGAGATCGGAAAATTAGTTTTTTGGAGAACATTTGTGTAGTTATAGAACCATGTATTTGGGTTGCTTTTTGCTAATCTTTCTTTCTTTTGTTTAAAGACTCTAAGTAGGGTGATTTACTTGAATACATCATTTAACTTGTGTTTGGGTACTTAGTTGTGGAATTTATTTACTTTTAACCAAGTTGGGGAAAATGACTTTTCTTACTTTTGGACGGAAGTAATTATTTAACATAAATTCTAACTCTTAAATTATTACTTACTTTGATCAACATTTAGGCATTATTATTAATATAAAGCTGAAACTATGACCTTTACACTATCGACATACAATATCTTCGGTTTTGTAGGGTTGATATGTGTTGCCTACATTGATCTGCACCAAATTCTCGAAAATGATTTGGAAAACGTATGTCCAATGTAATAAATCTCTCACGGATAGCATTTTTCTTGCGTATCAAACGCATTTGGTTTGTAAGATTTTATATATTGATAGTAAATATTCATAGGCATCGGTATTTATCCTCGTGAAATTTAGGATAGAAGGGTGTTTGGATTGGCTTATTTTAAGCGCTTATTGATTTTTAAGCACTTTTTTAGTTTGTTTGGTGTTTGGCAATGATAGAGAGTGCTTAAAAGCACTTACTTTTAGGCATAAAAAGTACAAAAAAGCCAAAAGCCAAAAGTTCGGTATTACTATAGGTGTTTAACGGGTGGGCCGGGCCCGTTCGGGTTGGGAAAAAAGGTAACCGGTTGGTTTCCAATTCGGGTCGGTTACGAGTTGATGGTTTATACTTCAATACCACATAGGGGGGGAGTGATTTGTGTGGTGTCCAATTTTTCGCTTAACCTGATTATAGAAGGGTCTGGTTCTTCTATGTGTTCCAACTACTACTGTTGTGAAATATAAGTACAAAAATTAAAGAACACAGAGATTTTACGTGGAAAACACCTGGCTCAAAAGGTGAAAAAATCACGACCTACTTTCCAGTAGTATTTTCCCAAACTCTCCACTAAAATCACTGAGCCAAAAACTGCATTTACAAAAGCTCTTTTGTAAACCTAGGATTAACTCTAATCCCGTTGTAGCACACAGCCTCAACTATTGCGACAACTTCAAGTTAACTCTAACTTGAAAACTCTGAGTACCTAATACAATTGCTTCTAGATAAAGCTGAAAGGTACAATATGAAAACACCTACTACAATTGAACTAGAATAAAAGATAGACACTTGGAACTGGTTCTTCTATCTGGTTCAAGTAGCTTCAGGTTTGCACGCTTGAATCACACACAAATTGCTTGCAAAATTGCCTTGCTATTTTGCTCTCAATTCACGTTTAACTTATGCTTATGTGCATTATCTGTAAAAGAGAACAACACTGATTTTTATAGAGTTAGTAAATAGAGATTGACTAGAATTCTGTTGCTACTCTTCCTTAGCGGAAGAGTTCTAGTTGATCTCAACCTCTAACTCTTTCCCTTTCTCAAACCGTGTTCTCTTTGAGTAAGGAGTCTCTCTCCTTATCCAATATGCAACATTTTCGACTAGAATCAGGAGATATCACTTCTGTTAAGTTAGATTTATCTCCTTCACGTACACCTCACATGCTTGAGTCTGACCATATCTTTGCTTCACTAGGATGGAGCTGGTCCATGTCTGAGTTCCTTTGTCAGTCTTCTAAACTCACCTTTACTTGGGCCAACAAATTCCCCCTTTTTGGTGATGACAAACTCTGTGCTTTTCATACACTTAAGTCCTGCCAGAACTCAGCTCAACATCAATGCAAAGTTGGACATTTTTCACTTGTCATCAAGGACCAGGTTCATTAGGTTATAAACATCACTATTCAGAATATGAAAGCACAATATCTTTTCCCCCTTTTGAAATCATCGAAAAGTTGCATAAACAAAGTGTGATTTTCAGATTTTAAAACTTACTCATGGCCACTGGGGCAACTACAAATGCATTCATGGATTAATCATCAGTAATCAATTACACATATTCAGGCTATCAAGAAAAAATAAACAATCAACAAAAGCAAAAACAGCAAACTTTATTGATAGAGAATATGATTCTTCCACAATCCACAAAAAAGAAACCAAAACAGTTAAGACATGAGCAAAACAAGAAAAAAAAAACCCTAATTTGGGTCACTGAAAGGTCTGGACAAGGTGCAGGAAATAAAGGCTAAAGAAATTAAGGCTTGGAAGAACTAGAGGGTTGGATTTTGGCTTGGAGAAGGTGCATCATGTCTTGAAGAATGCCATCATTCTTCTCCTTTTCCTTTGAGAGCTCAGTTCTGAGAGCATCTCTCTCAGATTCAACCTCTGCCAAACGAGTCTTCAGCCTAGCTATCTCAGCATCCTTTGCCCCACTCTCCTTCAGTAGAGCTCTGACCTTGCTATTGATAGGTGTCCTGATAGATGAACCAGGTTCATTGGGAATGGCATTGACCTCAAGTCACAAGCAATCAGAGTATTGATTCCAAAATGGTCTTTGCTTGTGGCCATCTCCCACTTCTTCAGTGGCACCTTACAACGAGCAAGAACAGTAGTGAGAATAAAACTATAAGGAGTGACATAGGCCTTGGAGACATTGATAACCCTATCAAGTAGCTTGATCATAAATCCAGACCAGTTGATATGCTGCCCACTTTCAAGACACTCCATCAATACCAAATCCATGTAGTTAGCAATGTGTCTTCTTTCCTGCCTAGGCAGCAAACACTTGTTAACAAATTCAAACAAGACTTTGTGGCATGGCTTCATTTCACTCTTATACACCACCTTGGCCTCATTCACTTCTGTGCTATCACAGAACTTCCTAGTGATGGCAAGGGCAGTAGGAAGGGAGTCCAGACTTGGCCATTTTTGCCTTGTGTAGTCATCATACCCTTAAGAAGGAATGTCAAGGATTTCACCCAGCCTTTTTGCATCAAAAGACACTTGAACCCCTTTCACTTGGCTGGTAACTCTGCCATCTTTGACCTCTGCATTGGCCATGAACTCAATAATCTCATTCCTTACCTGCATGCCATCCAACTGAAGGACCATGTCCTTCCATCCCTGAACAGTTATAGTATCAACTAGTCGAACCATCCCCGGTTTCTCCAAATCCTTCAAAAGTCTACCCTTCAAGATGGTTCGTTTGCCAAACTTAGTCAGCTTGTCTTGTTCATTAACAGATTCACTCTCTTCTCCACTACCCAATCCTCCTCATCAGAGATTCTAACTTTCTTGGCTTTCAAAGGAGACCTCGTTATTTTAGCCAAAGAAGGTTCATCAGTCTTAGATACAGATGAAGACTTCTTGGAAGAAGTATTGGTCTTCTTGGGCTTAGGGGTCTGAAATTCCACAGTTATATGTTCATCCTGATGGGACCGGGTTCATCTCATCCACAACAATAGCCTCAACAGGCTCTGCAACCTTAGCTTTCCCTTTGTCCATTCTTTTTTTCTTACTTTCTACCATAGCCTTTTGTAACTCATCATCACTCTGCTTCAATTACCTCCTTGTGGCCCTTCCTTTTGGTAGAGGAATCTCAGCAGTTGTTAGAGAATTAGCCTTCCTTTTCTTGGTATTTTTTGCAGTGCTAGGAGCTTTTGGTGTTGGGGTTTTCCTTTTCTTTGGGTTATAGCTTGCACCCACTTTCTTCAGAAGGTCTGCTAGGGTCTCCTCAATAGATGAACCGGGTTCATCTGCATGTGAACTGAGATTGACCAGCCCTTTAGCAGCCTCCCCTGAACCACTTCCCCCTATTTTATTGCTACTTTCTACCACCTTTTCATGCTCAGCCCCACAGATAGCCGGTCTAACCATTTCAGAAGTGGGTGAGGAATCAGCCACTTCTTTCCCTTTTCCCCTCACATCACTACTCACACCCTCACTCTCCTTTTCTTTTTCACTTTTATTTTACATCCTCGCCTTCTTGATTCAGGCGTTTCCACATTCATAACAGACCCAACCAAAACAAAACGATTGTCCAAATTTTCAACTAGAATAGAACGTACCTCAAAAGGGGGATTTTGCGCTTTCTCAGACTTAGAAGACCCAATTCCTCCCCCCTCACTCGCAGACTTGAAAGAATCATCAGAATTTTCAGAGTCTTGGGCTTGACTAGCCTTTAATTTTGCGTTTAGTTTCTTTGAAAGAGCACCTGTAGCCACAGTTTTTTGAGCAAGCATCTTCACTCGCCTTCTCCTAGGTTGGGGGGTTGTGCTGGGTTGAGGAGTAGTGGAGGAATCAGAGGGGGTAGGTTATGGAGGAGTTCCTGGGTTATCTTGGGAGTTGCTCATCTTTGCTAATTCTGGAAGAACATTTTGGAATTGAGTTTTAGAAGAGAGAAGAGTAGAGAACAAAATAAAATTGACGGTTTTGACAATTATGAGAGTGGCAGTGATGATGATAATGGTTTTTAAAGAGAGAAGGTTAATTAATGTCCATCGACAGCTTTTTGTAGTCAATTAGAAGTCTAATCACTCTAAAATTTCAGGTTGAACAAGCGGTTAAGCTTTCCTAGATTCTAGGCATTTTATACAGTAAGGATTCTAATAGAGACGGAACTGGTTCAAACTCAAAAGGTGAGGTTTTTCTGAAGTTTTTGAACATAGGTAGGACTCTCCTCATGAATTAAATATTAATATTTCTAATTGTGCAGAGTGTAGAAAACATACCTCGTTATTCAGATGAACCAGGTTCTTTACTAAGAATCCTCTTGACTATGCCTCAATTTGTCAAAATAGAAAAAATTTATTAGAGATCAGTGAGTCATATCAACATATGGCACAAGAGTATACTATTTACAGTATGAAACTGAGCAAAAATTAATCTAGATATTTACACAAGTTCCAGATTTCCTAACCAAAAAGAAAAACAAAAAAAAATTCTTTTGAATTCTGAACTGGTTTCATTAGGTGATGTCACACCTCCTTTTTCCGACCCCGCGAAGGGCGTAGGAGTTTTTTTCCCAATTAAAGGACAATCGAAACGAGATTTATTTATTTATTTCAGAGTCGCCACTTGGGAGATTTAGGGTGTCCCAAGTCACCAATTTTAATCCCGAATCGAGGAAAAGAATGACTCCATATTACAGTCTGCGTACCAGAAATCCGGATAAGGAATTCTGTTAACCCGGGAGAAGGTGTTAGGCATTCCCGAGTTCCGTGGTTCTAGCACGGTCGCTCAATTGTCATATTTAGCTTATTTATCTGATTTTAATACAATTATGAACCGATGTGCCAATCTTAACTCTTTACCACTTTATTATTATTATTATTATTTTAAAAAAAAATTGTGAACATCGTTTAAAACATGTCTTTGGATTACGTCACATGAAATGCACCCGCAATCCGGAACACATTTTTATTCAATGTTTTAGGATTTAGATTTGGGTCGCATGAAATGCGCATCCGAGTTTAAGAAGGTAAAATTAATTAAATCGCGCCTAAAGAGTCTAGCGCGTCATTATCTTTGGGGAAGGAAGTGAAATTCACTAAACAATCCATCCCAAATTCTAAGTAATTTTTTTTAAATAATTAAATAAATAAATGAGATTGGAGAATCCTGTAAATTTTTGTATTATTTACATCTATTTATTTTTAGCGAAATCCTTCCTTATTTTAAGAATATCCTTTAATGACTACCTTTTATTATTACTAAGTTTGTCTATAAATATAAAATCAATATCTACATTCTTGAAAATAACATATTAAATAGAAGAGAAAAACAAATATTAACAGAAAGTAATAAAAATTATAATCATAAATACAACATGGAATAAAATAAAAAAAACAAAAAAAAAACTAATTATCCCATAGTTGGATTAAAATTCAAATTGTTAGTAAGACTTAAGCTTATTGAAACTAATTATTTACAAATACTGAAAATTGAAAGAAAAAATAAACTTGATTACTAAACCATATTTCTAAAAAATTTAAACAATTTAACCTTAACTAACTTTGTTTTAATTCACATCATGTCCTAATACTTGATTCGCAAACTAATTCATGTTTTAACTGAAATTAACTACATGATTCCGATTAACTTATCGTTGACGAAAAACCTTATGAATAAGGAACTTAGTCAATTTTTGCCAAACTGATTCAATAACGCCATTTTTTACGTTATTTCTTCTATTTTTTATTATTAAACAGTTTTAATTAATAATCAGGCTTAAATATATTTCCTAATAATCTGGTTAAGGCTTTATTTAATATGTCGCTATAATATGCCTAGTTATGCCAAATGACAGTGATTTACAGAATAATAATACATGAATAACCTAAATACAATACAAAAAAAAATTAAACTAAATTAAAAATTTAACACTCCATTCTTCATTTCAGCTTACAAAATGCCAAAATTACAGTTGTGTACCTGATATTGTCAATATAAGAAGAAGAAAGTCAGCAACATAATACGTAACACAGCAACAACAACAATAACCAGCAATAACCAGTCAACGAAAATCCCAGTGACAGATTTGAAAAATTCAAAATAAAATCCAGGAATGCCGAAAATAACGGACAGAAACCAAGGGAAATTTTCAGATTTTTGAAAGGCTAGTTAATCTTCAACCCTTAATTTCTACACCTGTATACCAGAATATTTATCAGGTGTGTACTACTTTCTCTTCTAATTTTTAACTTTTTTTTTTATTTTTCTTTGTATGTTTTTTCTTTTCTTGAGAGTTTCAATGTTTTTTCGGAATAAATGTTCAGCTTTTTTTTTTTAATCTCTCCTTTTTTTCTCTGTCTGTCTCTACTCTATATATCTGATTTCAAGACTTCTACTTATATCCCATCCCATAAATCTTTTAATCAATTAAAATCAACCCATTTTCTCTACCAAACCCATTATCTTCCCACTCATCCCCATTACATTAAATAAACATATCACACCACCCCATTATATTTTGTCCCTCATGCCTAACATAAAATAATGCAAGATCCCCCCCCCCACTAAATTTTGTCTTGTCCCCCCTTTATATTAAATAACCATATCACAACCCACCCCATTTCATTTTGTCCCCCATGCTTCAAATAAACAATTACAAAATGTACAATTCCTAAACTACCCCTCACGACCTTACTGAAATTACCAAACTACCCCTGAACGTACTACAAATTACCAAACTACCCATCAGCTATAACACATCATTTAATCAAACATAACCAAAATATAGACAATATGATTAATTTCTAACAATGTTCAAACAACAAATTTCATGAACATGATTTCTTCAACATTTCAACAACAAAGCACATGAACATGATTTCAACAACATTTCAACAACAAATCACATGAACACAAATTGAACAACAAAGAACAACTAAAATTTGATTGAACAATATTTTAGCAACAAACAATCCTATTTTCGGATTCAACAACAACAACAAACAAGTATATTTAGATTTCTAAATTCAATAATATTGAACTTAAAATCAACTACTCTAACAACATTACAACAAACAATTCCTATCTTAAACTTAAACAAGATTATGAGACAAATTCAAGAGATAATCATAAATGATAAACAAAAAATCAAACTATACACATTTCGGATTCAAGATCAAACAAACATAATATGAACATGAATTAAATCTAAAAATCAAAACGATGGATTCAAATGATTAAAACCAACATACTTCCCTTATTACAACTAAATTCTTTTAGGCAAATGACAAAACAAAACCTAAGAAGAAACAATTATGAACTTAAGCTTAAACTTAACAATATTAACAATTTCCGGAAAATACATAAAATACATGAAACAAATTGAAGAAACAATTAATTAAACTTCAATTTGTATCTAACTAATATTAAACTAACAAATATTCATTTAAACAATAATACAAACATGAAATAAACATGAAAACAACTAATTAAACTTCTATTTTGAAATCTGAAAATTAATTTTAACAAAGCACATGAACATGAACAAACTAGAAAAAATGATTTCAACGATAAACAACGAACAAAACAAGAATCAAATATTTAACGATTTTAACTTTTAGAAATATAAAAACGAAATATGGACAAAATAAAACTCAAAAACAACTAACCGGAGATGAATCAACGAAGAACTTTGATTGTAAATAAATCTGTCCGAGCCTCGACCAAAGCTCGAACAAATGACGACGAAGACGAAGAGAAGATGAAGCAGCCCGTAGCTACTGCCGCGACGAGCAGCAGCAGCAGTCTGTCCAACACATGCTGCGACGAGCAGCAGCAGCACGACGTCGAGACAGCAGCAGCGGTGGCGACAGGCAGCAGCAGCAGCGGCGACAGGCAGCAGCACAGCGCGGATAGCCATGGACGACGACATGGTCGACGTCGAAGCTCGTCCATGGCTGTGTCCGTTTGGTTGTTTGGTTGAGACAGAAGCAGCAGCGACGGGGCTTCGAACAACAGAAGGAACAAACAACGGGCTGGTCGACGCACAAGCAGAAGCAACTGGTGGCGACGACGGACTGTTTTGCCGGAGAAGATGAAGCTCGACCAAACGACGACGAACTAGAGCAACAATGGTGGACGAAGAAGATGAAGTGCTTGGGCAGCAGCTGTTTGGACGATGAGGGTGTGTCGAAGAAGAAGGTAAAGGGCAGCCATGGATGCTTGGTTGGAGCTTTGGAGGAAGAAGAAGAAGATAGGAGAGGGGGGCGGATGGTTTAGATTTTAGGGTTTTCTTCTTTTAGTTTTTGTTTTGTTTTGTAAAATGTAAGACAAAGGGGTTTGGGTCTTTTGGGTTATGGACTGGGTCGACCCAGTTCGAAATGGACTGAGTCGTAGGGAAGATTGGGCCATTTTTCGGGCCTGTGGCTTGAAATCGAAGAAGAGGCCCAATTCCGACTTTCTTTATATTATTTTTTTCTTTTATTTTTCTAAAACTAAATTATAAAAATACTTAAACTATTATTAAGAACTAAATTAAGGTATAAAAGCGCAAATTAACTCCCAATAACAATTAACGCACAATTAAGTAATAATTAAGCATAAAATTGTATATTTGGACATTAAATGCTAAAAATGCAAACGATGCCTATTTTTGTAATTTTTATTTTTTGTAAAACAAATTTAATTACTAACAATTGTAAAATTAAATCCTACATGCGAAAGGCGACACATTTTTGTATTTTTTATTAATTTAGCAAATAAACATGCACAAACAAATACAAATAATTATTCAAAATATCACAAAAATGGCACACCAAGAAAAATTATTTTATTTTTGAATTTTTTGGGAGTAATTCTCATATAGGGCAAAAATCACGTGCTTACAGGTGATCTTAATCATTCCTAGTTCTAACATGTTCCTTTCAAAGCTTTCTCTAATCAGTGCTTTTGTAAAGATGTCAGCAATCTGATTATCAGTAGCACAAAATTCTATAGTGATCAATCCTTTCTCATAATTGTCCCTTAAGAAATGGTGTCTAACATCTATGTGCTTAGTTCTCTTATGATGAACCAGGTTCTTAGTCATACTAATAGAACTAGTGTTATCACAAAAAATAGGGATGCAACCAACTTCAATAACAAAATTCATTAACAGCTGTTTAATCCACAACAATTTAGCACAACAAGAAGCAGCAACAACATACTCAGCTTCAGCAGTAGATAAGGCCACTGAGTTTTGCTTTTTAGTAGCCCATGACACAAGACATGAACCAAGGAAGTGTGACATACCTGAGGTGCTCTTCATGTCCACAAGGAAACCTGCATAGTCAGCATCAGTATATCCCACTAGATTAAAGTTACTACCTTTTGGATACCAAAGGCAAAGGTCAGTAGTGCCTTTCAAGTATCTCAATATTCTCTTGACAGCAGTCTAGTGAGATTCTTTTGGATTTGTTTGAAATCGAGCACAAAGCCCTACACTGAAGACAATGTCAGGTCTGCTAGCAGTAATATACAAAAGTGAATCAATCATACCCCTATACAACTTCTAATCAATAGATGAACCAAGTTCATCTATGTCTAATTTTGTGGTTGTTGCAATAAGAGTGTCTATTTCCTTTGATTTCGTCCATTTTAAACTTCTTAATCAACTCTTTTGCATATTTCTGTTAATGGATCATGGTTCCATTTGAGTTTTGTTTAATCTGTAAGCCTAAGAAGAAGATTTTAGCTCACCCATCATACTCATTTCAAATTCACTCCCCATTAATTTTGCAAATTCCTTACTAAGTTTTTCAGTGGTTGCCCCAAAAATTATGTCATCAACATATATTTGAACCACTAAAAGATCCTTACCTTTTTCCCTCAATAATAGAGTACTATCAATTTTACCTCTCTTGTAGTGGTGTTCAAGCAGGAATTTGGATAGTCATTCATACCATGCTCTAGGAGCCTGCTTGAGTCCATAGAGTGTCTTGTCCAGTTTGTATACATAATCCGGACACTCATTGCTTTCAAACCCTGGAGGTTGTTTGACAAATAATTCTTCCTTTAAGTATCCATTTAGGAAAGCACTCTTGAGGTCCATCTGGTGAAGAGTAAATTCCATGTGTGCAGCAAAGGCTATGAGGAGTCTTATTGCTTTCGATCTTGCGACTGGAGCAAAGGTTTCATCATAGGGCATAAGGTTTCATCATAGTCTATGCCCTCCTCTTGGCTATAACCTTGAACCACCAACCTTGCCTTGTTCCTTGTAATAGTTCCGTTTTCATCAAGTTTTTTTCTGCAGACCCATTTAGTACCAATTACTGATCTGTCGTTGGGTCTTGGAACCAGATGCCAAACTTGACTTCTTTCAAATTGATTGAGTTCATCTTGCATTGCATTTACCCAGTCTACATCCTGCAAAGCCTCAGCAATATTTTTAGGTTTAATAAGAGATAGGAAAGTATCAAAAGCACAAAGATTCTTTAATTGAGATCTAGTTTTAATTCCAAAAGTTGGATCAGTAATTATGTTCTCAATGGGATGAGAACTTTGATACTTGTAAGGTTTCATAACTAACTGGTTTCTGTTTGATGTTTCTCCCACGCTTTGTTGCTGAGGAATAGGCTCATGGACAAGTTCCATTTGGGAATTAGATTCAGTTCTTCTTTGTTCAGTTCCCCCTGTTAGGTTGCCCTGGATGGAAGAACCTGTTCCATCACCTAAACCTTCTTCTGGTGCAGCTTCAGCTTGGGTTGTGACTTCATTTAAACCTTTTACCAGCCCAGTAGCTTCATCTTCATGTTCCTATCTCTCAAAAAGAATGTTAGTTTCATCAAAAACTACATGTACACTTTCTTCTACACACATAGTTCTTTTGTCGTACACTTTATAAGCTTTGTTGTATGAAGAATATCCCAAGAATACTCCCTCATCACTTTTGGGATCAAACTTCCCTAGGGAGTCCTTTCCATTGTTGTGCACAAAGCACTTGCATCCAAATGTCCTAAGATGAGATATATTTGGTTTTTTCCCTTTGTAACTCATAGGGAGTCTTCTCTACAAGAGGTCTAGTCATGCACCTATTTATGATATAACATGCAGTGTTTACAGCTTCTGCCCAGAAGTTATGGGGCAGTTTACTAGAAAGAAGCATAGTCCTAGCCACATCTTCAAGTGTCCTATTCTTTCTTTCAACTACTCCATTTTGTTGAGGAGTCCTAGGGGCAGAAAAATTATGATTTATGATGTAGCATGCAAAAATTCAACAAACTTAGCATTTTCAAATTCAGTTCTATGATCAGACCTAATTGATGCAAGTTGATTACCTAGTTGTTTCTGAGTTTTTCTAACAAAAGAAGTAAACATGTCAAATGCTTCATCCTTAGATGTTAAAAATAATGTCCAAGTAAACCTAGAGTAATCATCAACAAGCACCATCACATATTTTTTACCGCCTCTACTTAATATTCTCATTGGACCACAGAGATCCATATGGACCAGTTCCATCGACCTAGTCATGCTTACCATTTTCTTATTTTTGAAAGAGGATCTTACCTGCTTCCACCTTGCACAAGCCTCACAAACTTTGTTTTCCTTAAACTTGATGTTAAGCAGCCCTATCACCAGGTCCTTGGAGACTAATTTGTTGAGTTGACTTTGACTTGCATGTCCAAGTCTTTTGTGCCAAAGGAGGGGATCATTGTCCAGCACACTTAAGCAAGTGGGTTTATTTTCTGAAAGAGTAAACAAATCTACAATGTATATATTGTTTACTCTTTTTACCTGCAAAACAATCTTGTTAGTAGTAAGATTTATCACAAAACATTTGGTAGAGGTGAATACTACCAAGTTACCTCTGTCATACAGTTGTGATACACTGATGAGGCTATATTTCAAGCCATCTATCAAGTAGACATTCTCAATGGAATGTGAGTTTGTCTTACCTACCTTTCCAACCCCAATGATCTCACCTTTCTTAACATTTCACAAGGAGACATTACCTCCTTTTAGGTCCTCAAGTGAAAGGAACTGGTACTTGCTTCCAGTCATATGCTTTGAGCAGCCACTATCCATGTACCATATTTGGTTGCTCCCCTTCACTTGGACTTGCAAAAAGAAATCAGGGGTTAGTATTAAGAATTCAAACTAGTTTGGGTCCCTTTCTATAGGCAAAAGGGTGAATTAAATTCTTTTTAGCCCATTCTGGCAGTATTTTTCCCTTGAACAAAAGTTTTGTTCTTTTGACTAGCCTTTTCTTTTGCATTACATTCACTTTTGTATTGACCAGTCTTACCACAGTGTGTACAGATTTTGTTCTCAGGAAGTGTGACGTACTTATTTTTGGGATCCCACTTAGGTGCAGGGGTCCCATAACCAAGTCCTCTCTTATTACTACTATGGTGTTTTTATCGCCATGATAGCGCATCAGAGGACTTATTCCATTTACAAGTTCTGTCTAGTTCATGCTTAACCTTGCTTAGATCTTGTTTTAGGACTCTTATCTGCTCATCCCTTTTGTACAGCTCATCCTTCATTTTTCGTAGATTTTCTTCTAAGGTGAGATGTGTGTGATCAGCTTTCTTTTTACCTGTTGAAGGATGCACCTCTTGAAGAACCCTTTCCTCTCTTAGATACTTCTTGAAATCTCTCGTGATCATAGCCATTTCATCTTCCTCTAGATCTGCATATTCAGCTATTCTGAGGGCTAGGCTCCTTTCCTTCTTGGGTGCATCCATCTTCATAGTTTGCCTTAAGTTCATAGGCAGTGAGATTTCCAATTAGCTCATCCAACTTGAGAGTGGCAATGTTCTTTGATTCCTGAATAGCAGTGATTTTACTTTCCCAAGTCACTGGCAAAACCCTTATCAAAATTTTCTCAACATTGTCTTCTTCAAGGATAATCCTTCCAAGAGACTTAAGTTCATTTGTTAGTGTTGTGAACCTTGTATACATCTCTTGGATGGTTTCTCCTTCCTTCATGGTGAAATTCTCATATTAAGAATACAACAATGTTCTTCTTGATCTCTTCACTTGAGGAGTTCCTTTGTGAGCCACTTGCAAAGTGTCCCAAATTTCCTTAGCATAGTACATCTTTAAATTCTGATGTACTCGTATGGACCAAGTCCACACACAAGCCATTTCCTGGCCTTAGCATTCTTTTCCCAATTCTTCAAGTCCTCAGCATTGCAGACATCCCTAGTCTTTGGCACATCCACTCCTTCAACATTCTTCTTCATGGTGGCCAAGGGACAATCAGTAACAATGTCCCATAGTTCATAATCCTCTCCAATGATGTGATCTCTCATCCGATTTTTCCAACGAGTAGTGCTTGTCATTAAAGAGTGGAGGCCTTGTAGTGGATTGTCCTTCCCAGTTTCCAGATGGTGCAACCATCTTGATCTGTCCCTAAGGTGTTAGCCTCTTCAAGGATAACCTGCTCTGATACCAATTAATATTTTATACTTCAATACCACACAAGATGGGGGGGATTGTGTGGTGTCAATTTTTTTGCTTAACCTGATTATAGAAGGACCTGGTTCTTCTATGTGTTCCAACTACTACTGTTGCAAAATAATAAGTACAAAAATTAAAGAACACAGAGATTTTACGTGGAAAACACTTGGCTCAAAAGGTGAAAAAATCACGACCTACTTTCCAGTAGTATTTTTCCAAACTCTCCACTAAACTCACTGAGCCAAAAACTACATTTACAAAAACTCTTTTGTAAACTTAGGATTAACTCTAATCCCGTTGTAGCACACAACCTCAATTGTTGCGACAATTCAAGTTAACTCTAACTTGAAAACTCTGAGTACCTAATACAATTGCTTCTAGATAAAGCTAAAAGGTACAATATGAAAATACCTATTACAATTGAACTAGAATAAAAGACAGACACTTGGAACTGGTTCTTCTATCTGGTTCAAGTAGCTTCAGATTTGTACGCTTGAATCACACACAAATTGCTTGCAAAATTCCCTTGCTATTTTCCTCTCAATTCATATTTAACTTATGCTTATGTGCATTATCTGTAAAAGAGAACAACACTGATTTTTATAGAGTTAGTAAATAGAGATTGACTAGAATTCTGAGACTACTATTCTTTGGTGGAAGAGTTCTAGTTGATCTCAACCTCTAACTCATTCCCTTTCTCAATCCGTGTTCTCTTTGAGTAAGGAGTCTCTTTCCTTATCCAATATGCAATCTTTTCGATCAGGATCAGGAGATATCACTTCTGTTAAGTTCGGTTTATCTCCTTCACGTGCATCTCACATGCTTGAGTCTGACCATATCTTTGCTTCATTAGAATGGACCTGGTCCATGTCTGAGTTCCTTTGTCAGTCTTCAAAACTCACCTTTACTTAGGCCAACACGAGTTATTCAAAATCGGGCATAACGGGTCCGGGTCCATCCGGGTAAAAATGAATCAGAAAGGTTACGAGTCCATAGGGTCGGGCCGGGCCGGGTGAGTATTTGTTTTTTGTATAGCTATCGTAATTTATATTAATATAAAGTAAAAATATAAAACAAAAAAATAGTCTTATAAAAAGAGTGTTTGAATAAAAGGATGCAAAGGCTTTAAAATCTTTATATTTGAAATTTTGAATATTTTATTAAGAATTTAAGATAATAATATACAATGAAGATGGAAAAAAACTGCACTTATAATTTGCATGTTCTTTTTTTATTTCAAACTTACAAATTAAAGTTTACATTTAACAAAAACTAAATTAACGAGAAAAGAGTAAAACTAAATTTTCGTTGCATAATAATACTTCAAATTAATCTAACAAATTAAAACATTAAGCATAAAATTATGTCTAATAATTTTAAAATAGCACAAATTGTTTCAAATCAACTTAAATACGAATTTCTGGTGGACGCTCAAGACAACTCTTCATGTGCCTCCTTAAACAGCCCGTGCTCACCCATTTTAGATGAAGATTTAAGACTAGACCACAATTCTTGCACTTTACTTTTTGAACTTCTTCATTTTCTTCTACCACCTCAAAGTGTTCCCAAACATATGAGCGCACTTTAGAAGCACGAGACATGATTTAACTTGAATTGAGAATTTGAGTTTGAGAAATAAGAGATGAGTGAAGAAATGAAGAAGGGGGGTGTGTGAGCACGTGATTTTTGCCTTACGAAAAACTGCTCCAAAATAAATAAAATAAATCTCTTTTACTGTGTAATTTGCGAATTTGCATGGTGGTAAATGTTTGTGTTATGTCCGTAAAATGTTTGCTTTGTCATAATTAAACAAAAATAAAATAAAATACATATTTGCATAAATATAGGATTTAATTATATATTTAAGAGATAATTTAAATAAAATCACAAAAATATGCATTGGTTCTATTTCAAAAGTTTCATTGTGTGATTGATGTTTTGACTATGTGTTAAATAATTGTTATGAAGTAATTAATATTTTTTGTGTAAGGTTAAAAAGTGTTTTATAATTTTTATTAAGGTTTTTTATATAATTTAAATAAAAATAGAAAATTTTGTAATGGTGAAAAAATTGGACCTGGATTAAAATCCAGGCCCAAGTGAATTAATTCCCTTCACAAGCCCAATCCCAACAGCCCCATGTCCGGTCCAATTCAAGCAGAATCAAACGACGTCGTTTGGTCACCCCTTATCAAGGGCCGTTGGATTAAATACAACCAACGGCCAAGATCTCATCACCCTAACCCAAGACCCTTACCCGACCCACTGCCCCGGTTCAACCCGTCCCCCTAACTTAAACCAAACGACACCGTTTGGTTAAGTGTGTAGATCTCAACCCTCCATTCTACCTGATCCAACGGATAACATCAGTCCACCCCACCCCTATATAAATCCCAAACCCTTACCCCGGCCCCTAACTAAACACCCCCCCCCATCCTCTCTTGTTCATCGTCTTCCCAAACCCCCAATCCTAACCCTAGCCGCCCTAGGATTCCTTCGCCTGAAACCCGGCGGCATCAACGCCGCCGGTCACCACCTTAACACCCTATGACCCCCTGAACACCCTCTATCCGAATATGTTACCAGCTTGGTTCGAATCATCCTGGAGGTTCTCGAATCTTCATTTGAAGATTCGAGCCAAGTTCAGATCTAGACCTAACAGTCCCAAATCGACACCACAGCTTCCCCTAGTCACCCTGAATATGGATCTATCGTTTGTTTGGTTCGAATCAGTGCGGAACTTCTCGAATTTTATTTTGAAGATTCGGACCAAACAAGAACAGACTCAGATCCGTTTCAAACTAACACCAAATAACCCCTAGGCTACCCTCACCATTGTGTCATGTTTGGTTCTTCTCGAATCTGACCAGAAATGGTTAAATCCCAAATCGTGTTTTTAAGAACCCTAAAAATACCAAACTTCCGGATTATGTGCCTATTAAATGAAGATTGAGGTTTAATCGACCTTAGTCGAAGTATTTTCAGTGGAAAATACTTCGACTAAGGTCAGTTTGATTTCAAACAAAAAGGTCCAAATCCAAGTTGAGTTCGAGTGAAGATTTAGAGGTATTTTCTATTTCTTTTTGTATTATTCTACATGTATTGTTGTCTGTTTTAATAGCTTTTTAATTTTTCATATTTGTTTTGATCAATTCTGTCATTTCTGTCTACTTAATCCGAATGTGAATTGTTTCTGTTGGTTGTGATTGTTTACAATGTGTGTAATCGACTCGATTAAGTTCGTCGATTAGATATATTACGAATTTTTCATTTCTGAAAATGTTGACTAAAACAGTCTGCTTCTATTATTTTAGATTAATTATTGACAAATGTTGTAAATAGTCAATTGATTAATGCTCGTCAATTAAATCATGATTGTCTGTGAATCAGTGAATTCAAATGTATGTTGTATATGTATTGTCTGAACATTAAAGTTTCAGGGCATTGTTAGTATTGACAATGATCCTGTGTGTGTTTGATTTTGGTTTAATGTTAAGTCCAGTCTGAATTGTTATGATAATTTCATAAATATGTTGTTATGATGTTAGTTCTGAATTCAGTGTAATATTGCTGTAATGTCCAGTTTGAATTCAGGCTTACAAAAGTTGGTCAAATACAATTGTGTTAGGAGGTTAATAGGATTGGTTTTAGCTGTAAATCAGAAAGATAACTAAGTTTGTACAGATTTTAGAATCTGTTTTGCTGTAGGTTCTGATTTTGTTTTCAGTAATAACATTAGGATTTCAGGGGCACTTCTAGGAATGAAACAGTAAAAAACAGGGTATTAATGCTAGTGTATTATAATGTAATGTTAGTTGCTATTAGTTAATAATACTAATGGGGAACAAGGGATAATGGGCTGCTGAAAATCAGGGAAAAGGTTTTACATAATGGGATTTTCTGTTTTTAAAAAGAAGAAGGGGGTCCAAGAAGCACTTAAATTGCCTAGGACCAGCCCTGTATAAATACAGGAGCTGGACAGACATTAAGGAGAAGAGAATTTTGAGTGAGAAAGACAGAATTTTAAGGGAGAGAAACAGAATTTTCAGAGAGCTTTTTAACAGAGAGAGAAATTTTTTAAGAGAGAATTTTTAAGAGATTTTGAGGGCTGAGATTTTAAAGGAAGGAAACAGAAAATAGAACATTCACATACACACTCACATACAGATACATCAGCAGAAACAGAAAATCAGAAACAAACTGAATTTGAAACTGAAGAAAAAACTGAAATCTGAAATATTGTTCTTTTGTTGAATCTGTTCAACTTTATGTGATTCCACTGTTCAGTTAAAATCCGAAGTGTTTCTTAAAAGTACTTTACTGTGCATCTGGGCTCTTCGAATCCTATTCCTGTTCAGATTTACTGTGTTATCAGTATATTCTACTGAATTTGTTACTGCTGAAACTTACTTCTTCTACCTCCATTTTCAGGTATATGTCTTTTAAATTTTAAGTTGGAAAGAGATTTCAGCATGACCCATCAATGAAGTTTGAATTGAAATGCTATTGCCAATTGTCCAAGTTCATTATTTTCATTTTTTTATGATTAATTAGTAGTAAACTCAATTTGATAGCCATAGGTTAAATTGTCTTATTTTGAAGTTCATATAAAACTTTGTAATAATGTTATCCATGTCAAACTTCATTAGTTAAGTTATCTATGAGTTATGTAAATAAGAAGCATGGTAGAAGGTTGGTTTTATTTACACTTCATGGTGTTGTTAGATAGGTATAGCATAATATAGCATTATCAAAGAAAATATGCTATAAGTTTATCTTGTTAGTTAATTAGTTGTTGTTTAAAGCTATATGATGATTAGCTGCAATTTGCCATCTTTTGGCATAATATTGGTGGTGTTCATAATTTATAGTTGAAAGATGTATTAGTATAATTCGTATGTTCAAAAGTGTCAAATATAGTAAATAATATTGTATGCAATATCATTTTATTAAGTCAACAAGACTTATTCTCTTTCTTAGTAATAAAAGGCTTAGGAACTTATACAATGCAAAAATTAATATAGTTAGTAATAATTCACATAGATTGAGAATCAAATTGGTTTGATTATATCTATATCTATCCTAACTCAGTCATAGGCATAACTAAGTAAGTTAATTTCATCTATTAAGATTAAAACGAGTATGTGAAAATAAGTTGAGTTGTATATACACAAATGGCAACATTTTAAATCAATGGTAATTAAAAATAGAATTTGCATTAAATAATCATGAAAATTCCCGGAAAATATTTCCTTCCTTTATGAATCATTTATTTTCGGTTTCAAATGCAATTTATTCTTTGGCATATATATATGTCACATTTGTTTTAAAGTTAGTATTAATCATATTTTTATTCTGTCCTTTGACTTTGAATAATTGGAATGAATATGATTTATATTCGGAAATTATAGTCAATGGTCAATATTTAATAAATTGTGGTTTACTTTCCAAAGTTTAAAGAATATCTTAAAACAAGATTTTTCGTGATATAACAAACATTTTTTTTAAAATTCCATAATATCATTACAAATATGTTGCGCAATTAGGGATACGTTCGCGTACCCAGATTATACTTTTAAAAACAAAACTTCGGATTATGCGTATGCGCAATTTCGAGCGAATATTTAATAAAAGGATTTTTCTAAAGGCGTTAAATCAATTTCATAAAAATCCGATATGTACGGTTCATTATTCAAAAAAATAATTATTCTTGATTCAACGCAATCTCGAAAAAAAATGTGCTTAATAAATATATTGTCAAAAGTAATTGTGTACACGTGCGCGTGACACAATTCCGCATTTACAACACGAATATACGTACGCGTAATTCGATTCAAAGAAGGTTTATTATTCATAATAAGTATAAGCAGTAGTAAAATCAGATAACATCAATATTTAATAAAATCAAGTTGATTAAGCCAATAATAAAAACAGTTAAGCGACCGTGCTAGAACCACGGAATTCGGAAATGCCTAACACCTTCTTCCGGATTAACAGAATTCCTTACTCAGGATTTCTGGTTCGCAGAAAAAATAAACAGAGTCATATTCTCCTCGATTCAGGGATTATAATTGGTGACTTGGGACGCCTCAAAATTCCCAGGTGGCGACTCTGAAACAAATAAACAAATCCCGTTTCGACTGTCCTTTAATTGGAGAAAACTCCCCACGCGCCCCGCGGGCGCAGGAAAAAGGAGGTGCGACAGCTCTGGCGACTCTGCTGGGGATAAAATGTTATTTTAACCCAGAACCATAGGTTCAGGGTTTAAAGAATTCGAGCTTAAAATATCTGTTTTTATTGGCTTTACTTACTATATAATTTTCAACTGTTTATATGCTAATATGCTAAATTTTTTTTACCGCTTTAATATTATTTGAATTGTGAATATATACAACTGCTACGAAACCCCTTCTTTCTGAGTCTTCTGAATTTATGGTGTACACGTGCGCGTGACCCACCTTTCTGTTAAAGTCATACCAAATAAGACGGAGTTGGGACAAGTAACTAGGCCGGGCAGACTTTCGTGCTCCCGGTACGTTACCCCCACTTCGGCTCAAACTGTCCGTTTGGGTAAGCCAGGTTTAGAACAATCAACCTAAGGTTTTACACTTAGAATAACTCAGCCATGTATCGGATCCCTAGTAGGAATGAATATTTGCATCATATGCATTTGCCCTTGGAGACTCAACACAGGGGTTGGGTCTGTTTAGGACAGGTGAACCCAAAATTAAAAGACCATCATGATGCATCCTACTTGCTACTTGTGCATTCATTTGCCTCGAACATGCTTGTTGACCAGCTTAAATAAAATCATGGTAAGAAGCAAGGAATAAATGGTTTGTTTTAAAATTTTCGAAAAAAAAAAATCGAAAATAATTTTTAGTATAAATTTTCCCAAAATAAATTTTGACTTTATTAAAATTAAATTTCAGATACAAAATGAGCACCACACAAAGCCCCTCATCCACAAGTACGGAGGAATTTCTATGTCAGCTTCAAATGTGGTGGTATGATTTGGGCGAAGACGGTCAAAAATGGGTCGTCAAGCATTTGGGAAATCTCACGGACATTATGAAAGTTGAGCCTCGGGATGATCTGATTACGGCATTAGTAACTTTCTGCGACCCTGTACACAATGTTTTTCGTTTCTCTGACTTTGAGCTTACTCCTACATTAGAGGAGGTAGCTGGCTATGTTGGTTTTGACGGAAGTTTAAGAAATCAAAGCTTGATATTCACAAAGGCTCCTTCAATACATCGATTCTTCGGTCTTCTGAACATCAGCAGTCAAATCAGGAAAAGCAATGTCATCAATGGATGTTGTTCCTTCAACTTTTTGTATTCCAGATTTGGAAAGTCAGATGGGTTCGAAATTCATGAGAAAGGCCTTACTAATAAGCAAAACAAAGACACTTGGCAGATGCACCGACGATTTGCTTTCATGGTGGCTTTTCTAGGAGTCATGGTCTTCCCAAATAAAGAGCGAACAATTGATATTCGCACCGCAAAAATTGTGCAAATCCTCACCACTAAAGAAAATCACACCATTGTCCCCATCATTCTGTCAGATATTTATCGGGCTTTGACTTTATGCAAATCAGGGGCGAAGGTTTTCGAAGGATGCAAAATTTTGTTGCAAATGTGGGTGATTGAACATCTCCAACAACAATCCAAGATCATACAGTATGGGTCGAACAAAGCTAATTGCATCGAGAGCTATGAGGAAAGAACAAAAAATTACCAAGCTCCAGAAGGGATAGAAGCATGGGTATCTCATCTAAAGGCTTTAACGGCAAATCAAATTGAATGGACTCTGGGATGGCTCCCGATGAGAGAAGTAATACATATGTCAACCTCAAATAATTATCTACTACTATTGGGATTAAGAAGCATTCAGCCATATGCACCACTAAGAGTCCTAAGGCAACTAGGGAGATATCAAATAGTTCCTGATGAAGAAGATTTGAGTATGCAAGTAATCGAATTACACCCAGAAGCCACTATTCCCGAAGCTCTACTTCAGCAGATGTGGAATGGGTGCCGATACTTGAAAAGTGATACTCAAGTCCTAGACGCTACCAAGGGTGAGATAAATCCTGGATATGCAAGGTGGTTCGAAAAGCGGTCTCGCGTGGATGATGTACCGGAACCTAAGCTAAAAAGGCCAACAAAAAGACCCCATGTTCAAAATTTCAATGATAAAATCCAAGAGCGGTTAATCTGGGGAGAAAAAGAAAAAGGGTACAAAGCCACTATTCATGCCCTAAAAGAAAATCTAAGAAGCCTCAGTTTGGAGAAAGATTTGCAAGAACAAGAAGCCAAAGGCGAGAAAAAGAGTCTAGCTTGTGAGAATGAAAATCTTCATGCTCGATTCCAAAAAATGAAAAGAGTCTCTGAAACGCCAAAGAAAAGCTGGAAAGATCAAAAAACCATCGCCAATCTCTTCGAAAAAATGCAAGATTATGATTCCATTCTTGCAGAAAACGAAAGGGCATTGAGCAAAGCAAAAGAAAGGATCCAACAATTAAATGAAGAAGCCAGATCTAACAAGGAACGCCAGGATAGGCAATCCGAAAAAGACAAGGCTCAATTCAAGAAGGAAAAAGACTATTGGATGCGATCAGAAGACCAGCTTCGTGCACAACTAGAAGAGGCAAGAAGATGCAACAGAGAATACCAACAAGCAGACCTCGACAGGGAAAGATCGCAAGCAAGATTAGAGCAGGCCAGACTCCGAGCTCTATTAGAATCAGCTTTAGATTGTGAAAACCGTGTCAGAGACATAGCCACCACTCGTCAGCAGCAATTGCAAGACCAAGACCAACGTCTCCAAGGTTTCAGGGCACAAATCCACGACTTGGCAGTCTTCACATCTCAAAGTTATGTAAACTGCCAAGGAATGGATTATGAAAGGTTTACAGAGCATGCGCCCACTTTTGCTCGTCATCTAGCAATAGAGTTGGAAAGGATGTATCGTACGCTGGGAGGCCATCCAGGTCAAGCCCCACATTGAGCAGATAATCCAATATTAGAGAACAAAAGTGGAAAGTGGGGCATTTTGTGAGATGTTATGAATTGTATCTTTTATTTTGATTTAAGTGTGTGTGTTTCAAGCTATTTTCTTAAAGTTTTCGAATGTAATTCCATCTTTGTGTAATAAATAAACATGATTGACTTTGGTCCGAACTACGCAAGGTCTGATTCATGTTTGACATAATACATAGGCAATCTCTAAGAGTCGACCACCACGATAAAGATATATATAGTAAATAAAAGCGAATGACAATTTTTCAATTTCAAGAAAACTGGGACGACACAAGCAACCGAGCGAATGCATAATAGAAAGGGATTATTTGTCTAGGAGCATTGCATCTCAACGTGTGATTATATATGTGTTAAACTCTCGAAACTAACAAGTTTGTCCATTTTCAGAATTCAGAATTCAACCAGTTAGTTTCTCTAAAGAGTATACTGGCATATTATCACTATCACACAAGATCAAAAGGACCAATACCCGAAAGTATGTCTATCCCAGATGTTGACACAAGTATGGAGATAGAAGAGATGGATGTCGGGAAAATGAAAGAAGAAATGCTTAAGCTCAAGCAGCAAATGGCAGAAATGTACCAAGCTTGGTCTACAGGACAGTTGCCCCCATCTTACCCAAATAACCCTGCTCCATCAATAATCCAAACTCAGGATAATATCACCACTGAATTATCCCCAAGTTTCCCCATTTATCAGCACTACCGAGGCACCACCTCTCAAACACCACAGTCTCCACCTCCAAAACCAGTTCCGTACCTTCCTCCACCTATGACTCCTGTTTTTGTAGCACCTCCCCCTGCTACATTTCACAAATCTCCTAGTGAGCCTACATTTCAGGCCCAAGACAACCAATATTAACCCCCGGAGCCCACCTTCAAAGCCTCCGAAATCAATTCACCTGCTCCTTGGTTTGATCTCCCAACAGAAATTGACAAGCCAGCCAAAAATGCTGAACAAGAAGAGATGTTCAGGAAGGTCAAAAGTCTAGAACAGTCATTCCGAGACATGCGGGGATTAGGTGGGCAAGTCAGTGTAGCATACAAAGATTTATGCTTATTCCCTAATGTACAATTGCCATTTGGCTTCAAGATGCCCAAATTTGACCTATACAGCGGGCACGGCGACCCAGTAGCCCACTTAAGGGGTTTCTGTAGCAAGATGCGAGGAGCTGGGGGAAAGGATGAATTATTGATGGCTTACTTCAGTCAAAGTCTAAACGGATCAGCTTTGGAGTGGTATACACGCCAAGACCATGGAAGATGGTACACCAAGGATGACCTGGCACAGGCATTCGCATACCATTTCCAATACAATCTGGAAATCATCCCAGATCGATTATCTTTGACCAAATTTGAGAAGAAACACAATGAAAGTTTCAGAGAGTATGGTTTTCGGTAGAGAGAACAGGCAGCAAGAGTGGATCCTCCTATGAAGGAGAGCGAAATGGTAGACTACTTCCTCCAAGCCTTGGAACCAACTTACTACGCCCACTTGGTTTCAGCGGTTGGAAAATCATTCAACGAGGTAGTGAAGATGGGAGGTATGGTAGAAGAAGGCCTCAAGACAAACAAAATCATGAGCTATTCAGCAATTAAGGCAACTACTCAAGCTATTCAAGGCGGGGTAGGAGGAATCGGAAGAAAGAAGAGGGAGGAAGCAACCGTAGTTGATTCAGGAATTTGGCCAGGACCCAGGGATTCACCGCTTTACTATAATCAGCAACGACCTCGCCAATCAGCTTACCACCATGATTCATCCCAACATTACTATCACCCTTCAGAGCCTCATTTCGCCATTAACCACGCTCAAGCATACAATCAGCCACCTGTTCACACCAATTGGCGTGCTCCTGTCACACCAAATACCTACCCCCGAGCTTATCCCGGACCAGGTTTCAGGCCTAGACCAGCATTCAGGGGAGAAAGGGAACAGAAAAAGAAAACTTACACTCCATTGGGAGAGTCTTACACTAGTCTGTTCCACAGGCTGGGATAGTTAGACATGTTGAGACCAATACAATCCAAGCTACCCAATCCTCCACCAAAGAATCTGGATTACACCATTAGCTGTGAATATTGCTCCGGTACACCAGGCCATGATACGGAGAAATGTTGGCATTTGAAAAATGCAATACAAGAGCTGATTGATACTAATAAAATCGAGGTTCAAACCCCCGAAGCTCCAAATATCAATAGAAATCCAATGCCAGCCCATCAAGAGGCTAATATGATAGAAATCATACAAGCTGATGGGGAGACAAAGAAGCCGTCACAAACTGTCATGATGATCAAGTCTCATGAAACCAAGCCAGATAAGCAGTTAATAGAGGAGAAGCTGGTGTCTAAGCATAACAAGAATGGTGGCGAACCGTCTATGATAGTCGATGAGGGATCATCGAACAAAGTTGCCGCGAAACAAGAGAGGACAAAGGTGATAGTACCAGGGGTTGCTAACAAACCCGTCGTAATTGTGGAAGGAGCACGTACAGATCGGGTTATTATTGCACCTGTAATCCAGCTGCCAATCATCAACAACAAAGCCATCCCATGGAACTATGAACGGGTGACCGTAATGTACAAGGGCAAAGAAATCAAGGAAGAAGTGTGTGAGGTACAAGGCTTGACTCGTTCGGGAAGATGTTTTACTCCCGAAGAGCTGAGAAAAACTAAAAACAATCCAATGCCAACAAAGAAAGCTGTGACGGAAGAAGAGGCGGAGGAGTTTTTAAGAAAAATGAAGCTCCATGATTATTCTGTTGTGGATCAATTAAAGAAGACCCCCGCTCAAATTTCATTGTTGTCATTACTGATCCATTCAGAGGAACACCGTTTGGCGTTGATGAAAATCCTGAATGAAGCTCATGTTCCTGAAAAGATCTCTGTAAATCATTTGGGCGAAATAGCCAACAGAATCTTTGAGACAAACAGGATTACATTTGCTGATGATGAATTGCATGTGGAGGGTACCGAGCACAACAGAGCTCTTTACCTCACCGTGAAATATGAAAACTCCGTAGTAACCCGGGTATTGGTCGACAATGGATCCAGTGCAAACATATGCCCTCTCTCCACTTTAAACAAATTAAAAATTAAAGAGGAGAGGATCCAAAAGAATAGTATCTGCGTACGAGGATTTGACGGTGGAAGCAGAGATTCATTTGGCGACATAGTGTTGAAGCTAACTATAGGGCCAGTTGAATTCACAATGGAATTCCAAGTGTTGGACATGACTGTTTCTTACAACTTGTTGTTGGGTCGACCATGGATCCATGTTGCTAAAGCAGTCCCGTCAACATTACATCAGGCTGTCAAGTTTGAATGGGACCATCAAGAAATAGTCGTGCATGGAGAAGAAAATTTAAATGCTCACGACAGCACCATTGTACCAGTCGAGGGAGCAGAAATTGACCAAGGACCATGGGTATACCAAGTGTCAGACACAGTGTCGGTAGAGAAAATTCCAGAAGGAAAATACCTTGCGAATCCAAAGGTATCCTCTACATCAGTCATGGTAGCTTATGAAATGCTGAAGAATGGCTTTATACCCGGCAAAGGTCTGGGCTTATCTTTGCAAGGAATTGTACAACCAGTATCTCTCCCCGAGAACTAGGGAACATTCAGTTTAGGGTTTACACCTACCGCCAATGACGTGATAAGAGCCAGGAGGTTGAAACACCAAGCATGGGTTCTTCCAAAACCAGTACCACAGCTGTTGAAGTCTTTTGTCAAGACCGGTGCTAAAAATCGCCCGATAACAACAATTCCTAAATCTCAGGTCAATCCTGAGGAGGAATTAATTGAAAGGTTCGAGAAATTGTTTAGTGATGTAAATATGCTGGAAGACGGAGAAGGGTGTAGCAACGCAGAAGTTCAATTCGTTGGACCAGAAACAAAGCTCAATAATTGGAAAGCCACTCCTCTCCCAATTCGAAAGGAGTCTTGGTAGTTTATTTTGATTTTCTTTCAGTTTGTTTGGGATGTTTCAAGGTTGTAATCCCAAAATTTATCTTACAGTTGGTTTGAAGCGTGCAAAACCTTGTTATCTTTCATTATCCAATAAAAAGCAGTTTCCTTTTTATTATCATTCCTAATAGCTTTCTTTTCTTTTTCTTCTTTTCTGTACAGTTCTTTTTACGCTGGCTCTAGTGATATGGCATGCATGAGGAATCTTCAGCCCAGTCTTAAAAATCAATCTGGTTCCGAAATATTAATTCAAGAAACATATTGTGATTATGGATCAGAATATGATGAAGATGAGGTTTTTGAAGAGATTAGTAAAGAGTTAATTCACTTTGAGGAAAAAATCAAACCTAACTTGAATGATACCGAGGATGTCAATATAGGGGACACAAGTAATGTCCGGGAAACTAAAGTAAGTGTCCATCTCGAGCCAAAAATCCGAGAGGATTTAATTAAAGCACTCATAGAATTCAAAGATGTTTTTGCATGGTCGTATGACGATATGCCGGGCTTGAGCACTGATTTAGTGGTCCACAAATTGCCCACCGATCCAATGGTGCCTCCTGTCAAGCAGAGGCTGAGAAAATTCAAGCCTGATATGAGTGTGAGAATTAAAGAAGAAATCACCAAACAATTGGAAGCAAAGGTCATTCGAGTCACTCGATATCCTGTTTGGTTAGCTAATATCGTTCTTGTGCCAAAGAAAGACGGCAAAATTAGAGTATGCGTCGACTATCGCAATCTCAACAAAGCAAGTCCAAAGGATAATTTCCCATTACCCAATATCCATATTTTGATCGACAATTGTGCCAAGCATGATATAGGATCTTTCGTGGATTGTTATGCCGGATATCATCAAATTCTAATGGATGAAGAAGATGCAGAAAAGACGGCATTCATCACACCATGGGGAACTTATTGCTACAGGGTAATGCCATTCGGTTTGAAGAACGCCGGAGCAACCTATATGAGAGCAATGACCACAGTGTTTCATGATATGATACACAAGGAAATTGAGGTATACGTGGATGATGTAATCATAAAATCAAAGCATCAGACCAACCACGTTGGGGATTTGAGGAAGTTCTTCTTAAGACTTCGCAGGTACAACCTCAAGCTTAACCCTGCCAAGTGCGCATTCGGAGTTCCATCTGGAAAATTGCTGGGATTCATAGTCAGTCGACGAGGCATCGAGCTAGACCCATCAAAGATCAAAGCCATCCAAGAACTGTCACCCCCAAGAAACAAAACTGAAGTAATGAGTTTGTTGGGAAGGTTAAATTATATCAGCAGGTTTATTGCTCAGCTCACAACAACTTGTGAGCCAATTTTCAAATTGTTGAAAAAGGATGCTGCGGTCAAATGGACTGATGAGTGTCAAAAAGCGTTCGATAAGATAAAAGGGTACTTGTCGAAACCACCCGTGTTGGTCCCGCCAGAGCCAGGAAGACCTTTGATTCTTTACTTAACGATCTTGGAGAATTCATTTGGTTGTGTATTGGGGCAACATGACCTCACGGGCAGAAAAGAACAGGCCATCTACTACCTTAGCAAGAAGTTCACAGCTTATGAGGTTAAGTATACTCATCTGGAAAAGACATGTTGCGCCCTAACATGGGTAGCTCAAAAATTAAAACACTATTTGTCATCCTACACTACTTACCTCATTTCTAGGTTGGATCCATTGAAATACATTTTTCAAAAGCCTATGCCAACAGGAAGACTTGCAAAGTGGCAGATATTGCTCACAGAATTCGACATCGTCTATGTGACTCGAACTGCAATGAAGGCTCAAGCACTGGCCGATCATTTAGCCGAAAACCCGGTCGATGAGGAATATGAGCCGCTGAAGACTTATTTTCCTGATGAGGAAACAATGCATATCGATGAGGTGGAGCAAATTGAAAAACCTGGCTGGAAACTTTTCTTTGATGGAGCTGCTAACATGAAAGGAGTCGGAATAGGAGCTGTAATCATTTCTGAAACAGGGCATCACTATCCTGTTACGGCTCAACTACGATTTTATTGCACCAATAATATGGCTGAATATGAAGCTTGCATTTTGGGGTTAAGGCTAGCTGCAGACATGGGTATCCGAGAAATCTTAGTCATGGGAGATTCGGATCTTTTGGTACATCAAATTCAAGGAGAATGGGAAACCCGAGATTTGAAGCTCATACCATACCGACAATGTCTACATGATATTTGTCAGCAGTTTCAATCAGTGGAATTCCAACATATTCCAAGAATCCATAATGAAGTTGCCGATGCATTGGCTACCCTAGCATCAATGTTGCACCATCCAGACAAAGCTTATGTGGATCCAATACATATTCAAGTCCACAATCAGCACGCTTATTGCAATATGGTTGAAGAAGAATTTGATGGAGAACCATGGTTCCACGACATCAAGGAATATATCAGGATGGGTATATATCCCGCACAAGCCACAGAAGATCAAAAGAGGACCATCAGGCGATTAGCAAATGGATTCTTCTTAAGTGGAGGAGTTTTGTATAAAAGAACACCAGATCTCGGATTATTAAGATGCATAGATGCCAGACAAGCTACAACTGTCATGTCTGAAGTACATTCAGGAGTTTGCGGACCCCACATGAGTGGATATGTGTTGGCAAAGAAAATCCTCCGAGCTGGTTACTATTGGCTTACCATGGAGAGAGATTGTATCAATTTTGTGCGCAAGTGTCATCAATGCCAAATACACGGAGATTTGATTCATTCTCCACCATCCGAGTTGCACACAATGTCGGCACCATGGCCTTTCGTTGCTTGGGGCATGGATGTGATTGGACCAATTGAACCGGCAGCATCCAATGGGCACAGATTCATTCTGGTAGCTATTGATTATTTTACCAAATGGGTTGAGGCCAAGACATTCAAATCAGTGACCAAGAAAGCTGTGGTCGATTTTGTCCACTCAAATATCATATGTCGATTCGGAATCCCGAAGGTGATCATCACAGATAATGGTGCTAATCTTAACAGCAACTTAATGAAAGAAGTATGCCAACAGTTTAAGATTACACATCGTAACTCTACCCCATATCGGCCCAAGGCGAATGGAGCAGTAGAAGCAGCCAACAAAAACATAAAGAAGATACTGCGGAAAATGGTAGAAGGTTCAAAACAATGGCATGAAAAATTACCATTTGCATTATTGGGATACCGCACTACTGTTCGCACTTCAGTAGGAGCAACTCCTTATTTGTTGGTATACGGCACTGAAGCGGTAATTCCTGCAGAAATTGAGATTCCTTCCCTTCGAATCATCGCCGAAGCAAAGATTGATGATGATGATGAATGGGTCAAAACCCGTTTAGAACAGTTGAACTTGATTGACGAAAAACGATTGACCGCAGTATGTCATGGTCAATTATATCAAAGAAGAATAGAAAGAGCATACAATAAAAAGGTGTGTCCCCGGAAGTTTGAAGTAGGTCAGCATGTGCTGAAACGCATTCTTCCACATCAGGCTGAAGCAAAAGGCAAATTTGCTCCGAATTGGCAAGGACCATTCATTGTGACCAGAGTATTATCGAATGGTGCACTATGTTTAACAGATATTGAAGGCAAATGCATAGATATGGCGATCAATTCTGACGCGGTAAAGAGATATTATGCATAACTTTTTGAATGTTTGTATTTAGCACTATTTCAAAGATTGAAATGACAAAGGCAATTTATTCTGCTGTCCAAACACTATACCATTTGCTTCCCCTTTGAGCCATACTTGTTTCTTTCCTAACCTCTCTTGGAATCAATAAAATAAAAAAAAAAAAAAATAAAAAAAGAGATCAAAATCTTCACTATTATGTAGTGAACTACGTTTGACCTGATTCCTCAAAGAAGGATACGTAGGCGCCTCACGGCTCGGTCATAGGGTGCACCACATGCACAATGTGCACGGAAAAGAAACATTAAGAGACCCCAATCAAGAAACTGGGGCAGGAATTGTATTGGAAATAAAAAAAAGATTCCAAGAGTTGTAATTTTAAACCCATACCAAAGCTATTTAGCTTTTAATACCTTTTCCATTCCTAACCTTACACCAAAAAGACCTTTCGATCAATCTTAGAAAAATGCTGATGCAAGCAAATGAAGTGGTACAAACAAGGAAAGAAAGTAAAATGAGAGAGTCTTATAGGTGAAAACCCACACGGGCACCATAAGGCGACGGAAGTTGAGAGAAAAGTAAAATGAGAGAGTCTTATTGGTGAAAACCTTCGCAGGCACCATAAGGCGAAAAAGAAGTGAAGAAGTGAAAAACGAGACAAATTTATCGGTGAAAACTCCTTAAAACAATTGAAAGGAGATTGATTAAAAGACTGGGTTGATTAATCCGAAATGCATACCCTGATCATTGGTGCCAGTAATTCCAATCAGATAAGTCCTTTATTCTTTTTCCAACAGTCATCCAAAAATTGGATATTTCTTTTCATTCTATAATTGTCGAAATCAGCGTATTTCGTTACTAATAATCTTACTTTTTCCAAGATTTGAGATAAGTTTTATTCCAAACAAATAAGAAAGAATGTCAAGGTATACTACCAAGATTCAAGGTTACAAAATACAGCCACGAAAGGTGGGAGATAAAAGTACGGGTGCAAGAAAGATGAAATCAAAAGAGGATCAGCAAAGTCAAAAGAGGCACATGATTACAGTTGAAAGATTTTGAAGGAAAACACACAGAAGGGAATCCTATAGTCAAGGATCAATTACAAAGACAAAACAGTCTTTTCAATCATTCCAAGGCAATAAAGAGAGACGAAGAGAAACATCACCATCGGCAAAAATACCACAGCCAGCCACCCTGCTTTAAACTAACGAAGTTTTCTTTGATTTAAAACAGGGGCAAATACAATATTTGTGTCAGGAAATACCTGGTAAAGAATTAAAGAAGTCAGGCGTCCACCTGGAGAATGAGGACAAAGAATTGAAGAAATCAGGCGTCCACCTGGAGAATGAGGATGAAAACTGAACGAGTCAGGCGTCCACCTGGAGAATGAGGATGAAAATTGAAGAAAGGCGTCCACCTGGAGAATGAGGATGAGAATTAAAGAAGTCAGGCGTCCACCTGGAGAATGAGGATGAGAAAAAAAAAGAAGTCAGGCTTCCACCTGGAGAATGAGGACAAAGAATTAAAGAAGTCAGGCGTCCACCTGAAGAATGAGGATGAAAATTAAAGAAGTCAGGCGTCCACCTGGAGAATGAGGATGAGAAAAGAAGAAGTCAGGCGTCCACCTGGAGAATGAGGATGAGAATTAAAGAAGTCAAGCGTCCACCTGGAGAATGAGGATGAGAATTAAAGAAGTCAGGCGTCCACCTGGAGAATGAGGATGAGAAAAGAAGAAGTCAGGCGTCCACCTGGAGAATGAGGATGAAAATTAAAGAAATCAGGCGTCCACCTGGAGAATGAGGATGAAAATTAAAGAAGTCAGGCGTCCACCTGGAGAATGAGGATGAGAAAAAGAAGAAGTCAGGCGTCCACCTGGAGAATAAGGATGAGAATTGAAGAAGTCAGGCGTCCACCTGGAGAATGAGGATAAAGAATTAAAAAGTCAGGCGTCCACCTGGAAAATGAGGATGAAGAAAGAAAAGAAGCAGTCGAGGCACCCACCTGAAGAACGAGGGAATGCAATTGAAGTGTTGAAACCAAAAGCCCACTCATGTGAGAAAGGAGCACACTTAGAATCAATAAAGCAGAGGAGTCAAACAGAATCCCCAGCAAGAAACAACAAGAGTTCCAAGAGGAATACGGAATAAGCCAAATGCCCAAGATTCACCAAGATATCAAGACAACAAGAAACGCAAGGGCATGATCTAGATAAGATTTTTATAATTCATGTACCATAGTCTAGTCTAATTTTGTATTTCCTTTAAAGCGAGGTGTAATAAGGAGGTCAGCAAGCAGTAATAGCAGCACGAAGCAGCAGTAACATCACAGTCCCACGGTAGTCCCAGCTACCCAAAACTTCCCGAACTACATTGACCTGATTCCTTTATAGCCAAGGATATGTAGGAAACCTTTGAAGCAGAGGTTCGGTCAAATCTTTCTAAAAATGCTTCCCACGGAGTATTCGAACGGGCAAAAATCGCTCGTATCCGCTCACTTTATCTTTGCACGAAAACTTTTCGAGTTTCCGCACAAAGAGGGGCAGCTGTGAGCACCTGATTTTTGCCTTACGAAAAACTGCTCCAAAATAAATAAAATAAATCTCTTTTACTGTGTAATTTGCGAATTTGCGTGGTGGTAAATGTTTGTGTTATGTCCGTAAAATGTTTGCTTTGTCATAATTAAACAAAAATAAAATAAAATACATATTTGCATAAATATAGGATTTAATTATATATTTAAGAGATAATTTAAATAAAATCACAAAAATATGCATTGGTTCTATTTCAAACGTTTCATTGTGCGATTGATGTTTTGACTATGTGTTAAATAATTGTTATGAAGTAATTAATATTTTTTGTGTAAGGTTAAAAAGTGTTTTATAATTTTTATTAAGGTTTTTTATATAATTTAAATAAAAATAGAAAATTTTGTAATGGTGAAAAAATTGGACCTGGATTAAAATCCAGGCCCAAGTGAATTAATTCCCTTCACAAGCCCAATCCCAACAGCCCCATGTCCGGTCCAATTCAAGCAGAATCAAACGACGTCGTTTGGTCACCCCTTATCAAGGGCCGTTGGATTAAATACAACCAACGGCCAAGATCTCATCACCCTAACCCAAGACCCTTACCCGACCCACTGCCCCGGTTCAACCCGTCCCCCTAACTTAAACCAAACGACACCGTTTGGTTAAGTGTGTAGATCTCAACCCTCCATTCTACCTGATCCAACGGATAACATCAGTCCACCCCACCCCTATATAAATCCCAAACCCTTACCCCGGCCCCTAACTAAACACCCCCCCCCCCATCCTCTCCTGTTCATCGTCTTCCCAAACCCCCAATCCTAACCCTAGCCGCCCTAGGATTCCTTCGCCTGAAACCCGGCGGCATCAACGCCGCCGGTCACCACCTTAACACCCTATGACCCCCTGAACACCCTCTATCCGAATATGTTACCAGCTTGGTTCGAATCTCCCTGGAGGTTCTCGAATCTTCATTTGAAGATTCGAGCCAAGTTCAGATCTAGACCTAACAGTCCCAAATCGACACCACAGCTTCCCCTAGTCACCCTGAATATGGATCTATCGTTTGTTTGGTTCGAATCAGTGCGGAACTTCTCGAATCTTCTTTTGAAGATTCGGACCAAACAAGAACAGACTCAGATCCGTTTCAAACTAACACCAAATAACCCCTAGGCTACCCTCACCATTGTGTCATGTTTGGTTCTTCTCGAATCTGACCAGAAATGGTTAAATCCCAAATCGTGTTTTTAAGAACCCTAAAAATACCAAACTTCCGGATTATGTGCCTATTAAATGAAGATTGAGGTTTAATCGACCTTAGTCGAAGTATTTTCAGTGGAAAATACTTCGACTAAGGTCAGTTTGATTTCAAACAAAAAGGTCCAAATCCAAGTTGAGTTCGAGTGAAGATTTAGAGGTATTTTCTATTTCTTTTTGTATTATTCTACATGTATTGTTGTCTGTTTTAATAGCTTTTTAATTTTTCATATTTGTTTTGATCAATTCTGTCATTTCTGTCTACTTAATCCGAATGTGAATTGTTTCTGTTGGTTGTGATTGTTTACAATGTGTGTAATCGACTCGATTAAGTTCGTCGATTAGTTATATTACGAATTTTTCATTTCTGAAAATGTTGACTAAAACAGTCTGCTTCTATTATTTTAGATTAATTATTGACAAATGTTGTAAATAGTCAATTGATTAATGCTCGTCAATTAAATCATGATTATCTGTGAATCAGTGAATTCAAATGTATGTTGTATATGTATTGTCTGAACATTAAAGTTTCAGGGCATTGTCAGTATTGACAATGATCCTGTGTGTGTTTGATTTTGGTTTAATGTTAAGTCCAGTCTTAATTGTTATGATAATTTCAGAAATATGCTGTTATGATGTTAGTTCTGAATTCAGTGTAATATTGCTGTAATGTCCAGTTTGAATTCAGGCTTACAAAAGTTGGTCAAATACAATTGTGTTAGGAGGTTAATAGGATTGGTTTTAGCTGTAAATCAGAAAGATAACTAAGTTTGTACAGATTTTAGAATCTGTTTTGCTGTAGGTTCTGATTTTGTTTTCAGTAATAACATTAGGATTTCAGGGGCACTTCTAGGAATGAAACAGTAAAAAACAGGGTATTAATGCTAGTGTATTATAATGTAATGTTAGTTGCTATTAGTTAATAATACTAATGGGGAACAAGGGATAATGGGCTGCTGAAAATCAGGGAAAAGGTTTTACATAATGGGATTTTCTGTTTTTAAAAAAGAAGAAGGGGGTCCAAGAAGCACTTAAATTGCCTAGGACCAGCCCTGTATAAATACAGGAGCTGGACAGACATTAAGGAGAAGAGAATTTTGAGTGAGAAAGACAGAATTTTAAGGGAGAGAAACAGAATTTTCAGAGAGCTTTTTAACAGAGAGAGAAATTTTTTAAGAGAGAATTTTTAAGAGATTTTGAGGGCTGAGATTTTAAAGGACGGAAACAGAAAATAGAACATTCACATACACACTCACATACAGATACAGCAGCAGAAACAGAAAATCAGAAACAAACTGAATTTGAAACTGAAGAAAAAACTGAAATTTGAAATATTGTTCTTTTGTTGAATCTGTTCAACTTTATGTGATTCCACTGTTCAGTTAAAATACGAAGTGTTTCTTAAAAGTACTTTACTGTGCATCTGGGCTCTTCGAATCCTATTCCTGTTCAGATTTACTGTGTTATCAGTATATTCTACTGAATTTGTTACTGCTGTAACTGCTGAAACTTACTTCTTCTACCTCCATTTTCAGGTATATGTCTTTTAAATTTTAAGTTGGAAAGAGATTCCAGCATGACCCATCAATGAAGTTTGAATTGAAATGCTATTGCCAATTGTCCAAGTTCATTATTTTCATTTTTTTATGATTAATTAGTAGTAAACTCAATTTGATAGCCATAGGTTAAATTGTCTTATTTTGAAGTTCATATAAAACTTTGTAATAATGTTATCCATGTCAAACTTCATTAGTTAAGTTATCTATGAGTTATGTAAATAAGAAGCATGGTAGAAGGTTGGTTTTATTTACACTTCATGGTGTTGTTAGATAGGTATAGCATAATATAGCATTATCAAAGAAAATATGCTATAAGTTTATCTTGTTAGTTAATTAGTTGTTGTTTAAAGCTATATGATGATTAGCTGCAATTTGCCATCTTTTGGCATAATATTGGTGGTGTTCATAATTTATAGTTGAAAGATGTATTAGTATAATCCGTATGTTCAAAAGTGTCAAATATAGTAAATAATATTGTATGCAATATCATTTTATTAAGTCAACAAGACTTATTCTCTTTCTTAGTAATAAAAGGCTTAGGAACTTATACAATGCAAAAATTAATATAGTTAGTAATAATTCACATAGATTGAGAATCAAATTGGTTTGATTATATCTATATCTATCCTAACTCAGTCATAGGCATAACTAAGTAAGTTAATTTCATCTATTAAGATTAAAACGAGTATATGAAAATAAGTTGAGTTGTATATACACAAATGGCAACATTTTAAATCAATGGTAATTAAAAATAGAATTTGCATTAAATAATCATGAAAATTCCCGGAAAATATTTCCTTCCTTTATGAATCATTTATTTTCGGTTTCAAATGCAATTTATTCTTTGGCATATATATATGTCACATTTGTTTTAAAGTTAGTATTAATCATATTTTTATTCTGTCCTTTGACTTTGAATAATTGGAATGAATATGATTTATATTCGGAAATTATAGTCAATGGTCAATATTTAATAAATTGTGGTTTACTTTCCAAAGTTTAAAGAATATCTTAAAACAAGATTTTTCGTGATATAACAAACATTTTTTTAAAAAATTCCATAATATCATTACAAATATGTTGCGCAATTAGGGATACGTTCGCGTACCCTGATTATACTTTTAAAAACAAAACTTCGGATTATGCGTACGCGCAATTTCGAGCGAATATTTAATAAAAGGATTTTTCTAAAGGCGTTAAATCAATTTCATAAAAATCCGATATGTACGGTTCATTATTCAAAAAAATAATTATTCTTGATTCAACGCAATCTCGAAAAAAAATGTGCTTAATAAATATATTGTCAAAAGTAATTGTGTACACGTGCGCGTGACACAATTCCGCATTTACAACACGAATATACGTACGCGTAATTCGATTCAAAGAAGGTTTATTATTCATAATAAGTATAAGCAGTAGTAAAATCAGATAACATCAATATTTAATAAAATCAAGTTGATTAAGCCAATAATAAAAACAGTTAAGCGACCGTGCTAGAACCACGGAATTCGGAAATGCCTAACACCTTCTTCCGGATTAACAGAATTCCTTACTCAGGATTTCTGGTTCGCAGAAAAAATAAACAGAGTCATATTCTCCTCGATTCAGGGATTATAATTGGTGACTTGGGACGCCTCAAAATTCCCAGGTGGCGACTCTGAAACAAATAAACAAATCCCGTTTCGACTGTCCTTTAATTGGAGAAAACTCCCCACGCGCCCCGCGGGCGCAGGAAAAAGGAGGTGCGACAGGGTGTATTTGTAGTTTTTCAAGGGCTAAATTAGTAATTACTAAAAGTATTATTTTTTTAAAAACATTGCCCAGAAAAGGACTATTCTTGCAATCAACCCATTGGACAACGGTCATATGACATTTAAAAAAATTTAAAAAAAAAATTTCAGATAGTCGTTAGACTGGTGCGGACAGGGCCGGTTAACCGGTTCAACAGTAATTTTTGTTGGCCGGGTTTGACCGGTCCGGTTAACCAGATCTTTTTTTGGTGAACGGACCAACCCCCTAACCCAGTCCATCCGGCCCCCTAACTAACTGTCCGGACCGGTTTGGGTTTCAACCAGTCTGGGCCGGATCGGAAATGGGTCAACCCGACCTGTTTGACAGGCTTAGGGATTACCAACTTATGACTTTTAACTTTTAGCTTAAAAGCTACTTTTTATAAGCCAATCCAAACACCCTCTAACACTATTGCGTTAAAAAATGTGAAAAATAAGAAGAGAAGAAAGACTACTAAATAATTTAAGAAGTCACTGAGAAGAAATAAATATAGATAATTTTAAGCCATTACCTGGCTCATAAAAGAGAGATAAATAATTCATTTAATTTTGTAGCAAATCCATAGAAAATTTAGGAAACACCAGACAATATCTCTGGATTAAACAGTTTATCCAAAGAAACAAGTAGACCAACAGTTGACCGTTAGAAGTAAAAGCGGTTCCCCACTTTTCCCTCTCTATTCCTCATTCTCATATTTACTTGTAGCACTTAGTGGTATTTAAACAAACTCTTCTCCCTCTCAGATAAAGAAGCCAAACATATGGCCTCTCCATTATTGCTAGATTAGCATTTAAAGCCTACCCATTAGTATTAAAAATCATCCCTCTTTGTCGGAAGAAAGAAAGGGGAATAATTGATTAAGTAAAACAAGAAAAAGAAAAAAAGTTGTACATATATAGCTATTGAGAATGGGAACTCTCAAAAATAGGTCGATTTTCTTTGTTTCAGTCACTCTAGTTTTAAGCATAGAGGCCAATATTAGTGAGTTTGATGAGGTGTGGCAGACTCGAGCTACGCAAGCAAAGAAAACTGCTCAGGATTCCTATAATCCTCATCCTGAAACCGTCGCAGACAATCTCAACAAACATGTTCACACGTATTATTTCTCTCTCATTTCTTGCTTTTAGACTTTCACTTTTTCCCTTCTTTTTTTCTTTAAAGTTTGAGAAGAGCTGGCAAATTTTATATATATATGCGCATTATATATACAGAGATTCTGCAGCAAAATGTTAAAATGTCATAGACGAGTTCACGACCTAAAACCTTTTTTTTTAACCTCCTTTTTGTACTACACTAGAAGCTTTTGTTAATTTTTTAATGGGATTCAATAAACAACATAGATACATAAAAAGAATTCACATAGTGATGCCGAGTTTCATGTCAAGATTACTTTTTTTTTCTAACACTGAAAACAAACAATTTTGAAAAAAAAAATTAATGAAAAAGAAGATAAATATTACAGTCAAACCTCACATTTTCATCGTATTTATTTTTGAAGGTCGGAAGAAGGTAGCAATAGCACAAGGAGAGACTTGCACAAGTACAATGGTCCATGCATGTCTACTAACCCTATTGATCGTTGCTGGAGATGTGACCCAAACTGGGCTAAAACCCGCATGAAGCTAGCTGATTGTGTTCTTGGATTCGGCCACCATACAACTGGTGGCAAAGGTGGCAAAATCTACATAGTAACTGACCCTTCAGACGACGATATGGTGAATCCTAAGCCAGGAACACTGCGCCATGCAGTCATTCAACCAGAGCCACTTTGGATCATATTTAAACATCACATGGTCATTAGGCTTAACCAGGAACTTATCATGACAAGCAACAAGACAATTGATGCCAGAGGGCAACAAGTACACATTGCCTTTGGTGCTAGTTTCATGTTACAGTTCATTAACAATGTGATTATTCATGGTCTTCATATCCATGATATTAAGGCTGGTAATGGTGGCCTAATCAGAGACTCGATTAATCATTATGGTTTTCGATCAAGAAGTGATGGTGATGGTATTTCAATCTTTGGATCCACAAATATTTGGATTGATCATGTTTCCATGTCTAATTGTGATGATGGACTCATTGATGCTGTCCAGGCTTCAACTGCTATTACCATTTCCAACTGCCATTTCACTAACCATAATGATGTAACTTAGCCTAAACTTGATATACTGAGAACAATTTTCTACTGAAGAATGAAACAACAAAGCATGTATTAATATTTGCATGTTTTTCATTTAGGTTATGTTGTTTGGAGCAAGTGATAGCTACTCGGAGGACTCAATTTTACAGATAACACTTGCTTTTAATCACTTTGGACAAGGATTGATCCAGAGGATGCCAAGAGTGAGATGGGGATTTGTTCATGCAGTCAACAATGATTACACTCACTGGCTAATGTATGCAATTGGTGGAAGCCAACACCCCACCATCCTCAGCCAGGGCAACCGGTTCATCGCCCCGCCTAACCCTAATGCAAAGGAGGTAAAATTAACAATATTTGTGACCAACAAAGTTGCATCACTATCCTGTGTATGAAAAAAGTGAACACACCCAGACGCAAACCTAGAGTTTTGGGAGTGCATTCAATTGATCCCATCATTTTCAATATATTATATGAAAAACCCTGAAATAGGATAAATATGTAAATTTTGAACCTATGTTTCCAAAGAACCTAGTACCTTGAACACCCAAAATAGCACATTGTGACTAGCTCTTAAATTGAAATGATGCTCATTCTATTTTTACTTGTAGGTGACCAAAAGGGAGTATTCACCTGAAAGTGTGTGGAAGAATTGGGTGTGGAGATCACAGGGAGATCTGATGATGAACGGAGCGTTCTTTGTGGAATCTGGAAATCCCAATCATATATTCATGAAGGGTCCTGATATGATCCACCCTAGGCCAGGATCATATGCAAGCAGGCTAACAAGATTTTCAGGCTCTTTGAACTGCATTGAGGGGAAGCCTTGTTAGAGCTGTCTGCACTAAGTTACTAATAGAAATAGGACCTGAAACTATAGAAGTCAGTTTGCTCCCTTTCTCCTCTCAAATGCAAAGCTGGTAGCAGAAGGGGAGAATGAGTGCGAGCTAAGATTGAAATGCTTTTAGGTTTTTGATGCTCTGTGCTTCTGTAAATTCTTGAGTCGATGTCCTTTTTCCTTCTACCAATGTAAAAGTGATAAATCCAATAAAATTGCAATTCGAATTGATAGTAGCTATTTTTCATGATATTTGAACATTCCAAGACAAGGATGTTGCTGCCACTGAAACAACAAATAAACAAGGCATTCTAGAAATCACTCATTTCTGCAATACAAACGTGAAGGTTTTCTGTATTCTAATAACCAATATCCCTGGTTTTGGAGTCAGGAGTACATACCAAAAGAAATTACATCTGTACAAGATAATCATTGTACAAAATTTCTTCTTCTTGTATTGTGCCAATTGAAGGGCATAATTGCTTGCTCCGGCAAAAATTCTGCAACTAATTATATAAATATTGAAAGAAAATAAGAATAAAGATCTGGATGCTGTTTTTTCTGGCAATTGAGTAACTAAATCTGGCAGCTAAATTGTGTTCATCTGATCTGCTATCAAAAGCTGAAGATAATGGTGTTAATATCAAATGATTGACATTGATCCCCTCAAGGTATATCATCTCTCCTCCAAGAAGATGTCATCTCACTAAATTGCAGAAATTGTTTATCATTCAGTTCAAGATCTGAAAAGGAGTTGATCACACAAATAAAAAAAGTAGTGTAGCAACTCGTAAGTTGGGAAAAAAGTGATATCCAACAAATTAATTATGTCTAAAAATTAGTAAAAGCATCAAAATTTGGAGTATTTTCGCGTCAAAAAATATACATCCAAAATAGCTAATACATGGTGTGTTATTATGTTATCTCATAACATTAACATTAGGATGGATTTCCAAGTGTAAATAAGCACATTCTGGTTTTACTTAAAAGTACAACATTTATTTGAGAATAGCCAGATTCCATTTCAATCATAAATTTCAGCTTTACTGGTTCAAAGATTATTTGTCGAGTACTTTAGGTTATATCTCATATCCTATCTACTCCTTCCTTTCCATTTTATATGACGCTTTTTCCTTTTTGGTCTCATTCCAAAAATTGATACTTTTGACTTTTCTATATTTGGAAAGCCCTTAATATTAACATTCCCATTTTGCTTTAGTGACATGCTCTTATAGTAATTGACAAAGGATGTCGAGGACCACTAAGTACTAAGGGTACTTGTAGTATGTTACAAAAATATCTGGCTTATTTGTCGAAAGTGTTTTTAGAACTCTGCTTCCAATTTAACACCATCATATAAAATAAGAGGGAGTATTATTTATTAGCTACCAATATATGACACCTCCATTTCAAAAATACCACCAGATATAGAGGTTCTTTTGTGTTATAAACTTGATGCAAATTCATTCTTCAGGTAAAAACAGTATAGATAGAAACTGATTACACACCCCTTCAGAGTAAGAATTTAGTGTGTGTAACATTATCCAAAGCTAGAATCGCAGGGCGGAACAATAAACCAATAATCTAGAAGTGTACATACATAGGTAAAAGACGGGAAACTACTGTCAATGATAGATTGATGATATTTGCATGCAAAAAATGTGTAAAGATGTTCACATAATTTTCTCTTTTCCCCTTAATTTCATAAACCACAATTGCTTTCAGAATGAGTGGTGTAGACAAACCAAAATGTGATGCTGCAGGCATGACAAACCTTTCTGATTCTGATTGATAGTCCTAATTTCTCCTCTTGTCAAAAGAGGAGCCTCAAGTTTCATCAATTTGGTGAACTGCAGGAGACAATAGAAAGATGCAGCAGAAAAAAGACTCTTGTCATTCCTAAATTGCTTTCAGAAGGTAGAGAAACTCTTCACCCTCTAGATAATAAAAAGCATGTCTAATAGCATAGAAATCAATTTACCAAGGATATATACCTGTGAAGTCTTCAGCTCGAGCTCCTCCCATTCTAGAGATGAATCACTTCCTTCCACTATCCCAGTTCCCGCATAAATTAATGCGCCAAGACCCTAGTTATTTCATTTTATCAGCATTTTAATAACCGTGTTCAAAATAAATCACTTAAATATATTATAAGATTTTGAAAATTTAAAGTAAAATATCTATAACATATGAAATTGGATTAGCAATATTTGTAACAGCAAAATTGATTTTTTTCTAACATGTGAAACATTAAGTACGGAACCTTTGATTCATTATTGATATATAATAAAAATTATTATATAGCAAAAGTAAATTATTAGTATATAAATATTTATATAGGCGATGTCTTATTTAATTAGTCCCTCATTAAGAAATTTACATCATGTGGTTATCTATCAATTCTTATTATGTGTGGAGCATATACAGGCAAACGAGTTCTCTGAAGAGGAGTACTCTAGGACGAAGGTGAAATGCAATGAAATATTAACCTCACCTTGTCAACCAAAGCTGACCTTATTCCAACAGCAAATTCACTCTCTTCCCCTCCAAACCAACCAACAGGACCAGCATACATTCCTCGGTCAAACATTTCTGGGAAACATCAGCTGATATTAAATGATATACCAGAGCACAAGGTCCAAGAAGCCATCGGTTGATTATCAAAACCTATTAGAATGACTAATTACAGCATTTGAAAGCACCAGCATCCAGGCCGCACATGGAAATCTATGCATGAGTTTGCCTTTTAAAAATATTCCTATATACTGTCAGTGGATATCATGATGAGGATAACGGAAATCAGGCTTTCTATAACTGGTAAGGTAATAAGTGGACAATCTGATCCATTAAGGCATTAACTACAAGCCTATATTTTCCATTCTGTTATCTTTCTATTCTATCCACCAATATAAGAAGTCACCTAACATTTTGGGTGCAAAAAGAGCTGGGTAAAAAAAGATTAATCATACCGGTTTCTGAAATAAAAGCCCGTGCATCTTCTGTAGGATACCCACAAACTGCTGGAGTAGGGTGAATGGACGACAAGATCTTAAACTGGAAAACTGTAAATGTTTAGTATGGTACTTTGTAAAAGGAACAGAGGAAACAATAAGTTCATCCATACGTATAATCAGCAAATCTTTACTTATAGTAGAAATTCAAAGTCAGCTTTTGTTTCATCAGTTTTGCCAATTAGAGGGAGTGATTATGAACTAATTAAGGAAGATTGTTCGAGAAAATACTGACGGATGCGTCAGTCAGTTCTAGTTCTCATGAAACTTACAATCTCAGTAACTAGTAGATGGATTAATAAAGATGTCAAGACTTACCTCATCATCTTCAGTCTGGAGTCTCCCCCTCAATTGAGCATAAAGATGTTGAACTCTTGGAAATTTTCTTATTGCTTTCTTTGGTTCAATTAAAACGCTGGAACATACAGCCTTTGGAACAAAAAAAGCTAGCTTTATACAACATGAAAGGTTCCTGAGATATCCTAAAAGTGGACAAGGGAACTTTTGAAATTTCAAATTTGGAATATATAAAATTTGACATGCTAAATTTTCAACACGTCAACAAAATGGACATGTCACCAAAAAATATTGAACAAGTTGCAAATCTCAAATTGGAAAGTTCAAAAGTGTGCCTTCCCTTATGAAGTCCTCTTAAGATTCTGTTTAGAAGCCACTTAACCCAGCTTACCTCCAATTTTCTTCTTATGCACTCCCGTACTATAGCAAACTCATTATGGTCCTTAGCACTGCAGAAGAATAAAAGAATATAGACAATACACCACTGGACAAAGAAATACAATAATGACATAATGTGTTTTATCTATAAAGCACAAAAGATGAACCTGGATAGTAAATCCTGTCCTATCTTAAGATCCAGAAGCTCTGATCCACCCCTAGCCCGTGTTCCAGCTAAAGCCTCGCTACAAATGCTGAGGCAGTCCCGATGAAATAGCTGCTCTGGCTATTCAAAAAGAGCATAAGGATTAAATAAAACTATTTTATCTCCTCACCATTTCTACATCCAGCGTACAAAAAATCCATGTACTTTGATACCATGGCTTATAATTGGCACTAGAAACATTCAGAAGTGAGTTTGATGCTCCAGATAAATAGAAGGTAGTGGGTATGGGATCTCATTACTGAATTTCAATAGATGGAGCAAGAACTTCGTCACAAGAATCCAGTTCTCACCAGTACAACTGCTTTGCTTATCTCCTGAACTTGCTATCCGTAAATGGTTTCATCTATTTACCAGCTATAAATATTTAAAAACTCAGCTATAAAAAATTTAATAAGATTCTTTTCATTCTAAACACATTAAGGATGGTTGTGATCAGGCAATTTAGCTTCATGTCCTTTCAATGTTGAAGATGATGGCATCAGGATTTCATACTTGAATTTTTTTCAAAATGTACGCATAATTAAAATATTGCTCTTCACTCAACAAATACACAACACAGAAATAACTGTTTTCAGTGCCAATAACTCTTCACATATTAGATGATATAATGAAAGGTGCAATGTAGAACCATTCGGAAATATTTTGCTTGATGTGAATATAACATCATTTCAACTGGTCGATGGACCATAATCTATGTTAGTGTCAACCTTGAGGGGATGCACCCGAAAGAAAGGATACATTCTATGGATTGAATACATTGCTTCATTACACCATTTAGTTATTGAGAAAGAGTTTGAATTACAGTGTTTCCAATGAATGCCGCTGACTGGGGAGGTTGCAAACAGAACTGATATGCATTTTCTCCTTCAACCTGCAAGACTTAATTCTCTATATTTTAGCAAAAGAAAAGATACTATGCTAGTGAACTGTTTATCATTATAAGGTAGCTAATCAACACCTTTAAGCAAGATAACCATGTTAAAGGATCAATGTCCGCAGCTGTCACAACTCTGGTGCTACGAGCAAGTACCACCTGTGGTTTACAAGAAAAGGTATGCACTTTAACACCACCTAGATTTACTCGTTATGAACCCACATACTAATGTGAGCATCAGGTGTATCATTTTGTTCTTCTATTTCTACTGGTCCTCTATGACAATACTTCATTTTAGAGTAAACGCATAGGTGAAGACAACAATACATTGTTAGAATATAACTCAAAGGTAAAGAACACAACCGACAACCTTGATAAGCATCGGGTTGTTTCTTCTTATTATTTGCAAAGCACGCTTAACAGCTTGGTCCCAAGATGCTTTACCCGGGACATGAGTACTTGCGAGTATATGCGAACGAGATATTTTTTTCCGCACCCTCATAAGAACGGAGGAAACCTGCATTCATTAACATAGGGTTTAAAAGAAAAGTTAATGAGGAAAGAAAAAAAAAAGGACTGAAATGAAACAACCAAACAAAAAGGATTAAATGAAGCGAGAAGGAGAGACCTGCCATATTGTGGTCTGAAGTGCTTCTATTGCCCTCTGGTACGTGCAAGAGACAGCATTATCCCATGCGACTGTTGCAGCAATAACTGAACTTCCTTCAAGCTCATCAAACTCAACCTGTCATTTAGCATCTAGCAACAGATGGATTATATTCAAGAGACAACATGTCTAACAAATAGGTCCTAAGCAATGAAGAGTTGAAAGTCAATCCATTTACCTGAGGGACCATGAAATAAAATGAACCAAAAGCATTCCATTCAGGACCTATATTGGCTGTTGCATCAAATCGGATTGCCCCATAAGCACGAATTAGAGGACATTTCTTGGAGAGGTACCTTTGGCAGAGATAAAACAATGCTAGAGTTCAGAACATAAACAATGAGTTTAGCCAAGTCTTTTGCTAACTATGGTTCCAGGTTGTCCAATTATTGCTAGTTGAAATCCTTGCGCCATTTTGGTTCTCTTATTTCTTTTTTAAGAAATTTTTCTGAAGTCTAACTTGGATAATCTCTGATTAGGATACCATATGATAAAAATGTCAGTTCTAGCGTAAAACTAAATTTCGAGTCTAGTTTATTATCTTTTTTTAATAACCGTGGTGTCCGGGCCAGATTACATGCACCTCGACTAACGGGATACCTGCTACCTCCCACCAGCAACAGGTACCAGGTAACTCCGTCCATCAAGGCTTGGACAGATTTCAAGTCCAGTTTATTATCATTGTGAAGTTTGTCCAGCTCCAAATTTTCTACTATGATTTAGTAACACTAAAATTGCATAAAACATCATTAGCCACGTCAGATTACCATAAAATGTGAAAGGAAAAGATAACATCCATGGGTTGATCAATTCAACTTGAAATAATATATGCAAAAAAGTTGTATCAATAGTGGAAAGATAAGATAAACTAAGAAATTGTGAACTTAGGCCTAGCAATCTCATTAACTCAAACCAGATGGCAAAACAAAGTCAAATTAAATGATAACTTCTGAACTTATGTGTTACCACTACCCACATTTCGGACCATGTCTTGTGATGATTTTTTTCTTTTTTGTTAAGGCAAAACAGATGTGCTTTAACAACTTTGTTTCTTCAAGTTGGTTCATGATTTTCTCGAATCATTAACTTCATCAACTCCCTTAATCTGAATCATATTTACCAGAGGTGAATCCAAAATTTAAACTTGATGAGTTCAGCCTCTAAGATTGAGTTCATTACTCAAATGATCACTGAATTGCAAAATGATGGAACAAAGTCACTTACCTTTAGTTTGTAACAGGAAAATCACTCAACTTTTCCTAATGCACACAGATAGTCACTCAACCGGAAATATCAAACTTTCCGGTGGAAAAAGTTGACATGGCAGTCTACATAGAATTTTTTATTATTTGACCAAGTAACACCCAAACAAAACATTATAACTCTGCCCATACACCCGATCCGACCCGTTGAATAAAAACCCACCCACTTAATAAATAAACACTAAAGAATAACCAAACCCTCTGACCATTATTTCACGCTGCTCTTCTTCTCCATGGTTTCACTTTAGTCCAAAGTTGAGCTTTTCAACATGGAATTGGAAGGTGCATCAAGTAGATAATATAAAAAATCTCAAAGGAAGGGATCCATCTCGTCCCCACAACCATTGTTTAATGTGGATTTGAACCACTATGCCGAGGGTATTGCACAGCACATGAGAGAAAACGAGGTACTCTTAATAAATATTATTTTTTTGTCTTTATATGATAAATTTTTTTAATATGCTATCTGTTGTTATCGAAGAACAACAGGATTAGTGTTTTTTAATACTTTAGGTGTTATAAATTTTTATACATGTGGGGTTTAGGGCTTATTATATATATGGGTTTCTGATTCTTTTGGAATTAGGATTTAGTTTAGGGTTTTAACATGCAAGTGTGTTAGAGTATTAAATATTTGTCGATGGTTGAACTATTTTTCAACTCTTTATTTTGTATATTCTGTAGGAGTGGTTGGAAATTCTAGATGGGTATTTCAGGAAAATAGTGTTTTGAGTAATACGGTGGCTGAGAGGAAGGGTAATGGTGATGAAGAAAGTGAGGATGAAGATCGGTTAGATGATCAAGATTTCAATGATCCAGCCTATAACCTAGAGGAAGATGATGACGAGTATCATGATATTACTGCTGATAATCATGATATTATTGTTGAGAATTATTTTAAGAAGGCAAAAGGAAGACCAAAAAAAAAAATACCAATGATGGAAATAATAGAGTTGGACTATCTGTTGGCATCCTAATTCCAGAAATAAACGAGAATGCTGATTCAGATTATGCTAATCTGATGAATTGCTAGAGCGAGATACTGATAAAGAAGATGAGGTAGAGGTCGCATATGAGGAGTATAACGAAGAAATGGACAACCCTATATTAGAACTAGGAATGAAGTTTGGGTCTTTTAAACAGTTTAAGGAGGCTTGTATGAATTGGGGGATTAAGAACATGTTGAAAAGCTCAATTTTGGATTAGAAGTGAAACCATGGAAAGAAGAGAGTAGCGTGAAATAATGGTCAGAGGGTTTGGTTAGTCTTTAGTGTTTATTTTATTAAGTGGGTGGGTTTTTATTCAGCGGGTTGGGTGTATGGGTAGAGTTAATATTTTGTTTGGGCGTTACTTGGTTAAATAATAAAAAAATTCATGTAGACTGTCATGTCATCTTTTTCCACCAGAAAATTTAATATTTCCGGTTGAGTGACTATCTGTGCGCATTAGAAAAAGTTGAGTGATTTTCGTATTACAAACTAAAGTTAAGTGACTTTGTTCCATCATTTTGCAAAGTTCAGTGATCATCTAAGCAATGAACTCCTCTAAGATTCATAGATTGAACTCGTTAAATTATGAAATTATGGATTCATAATTTAATATTTGTTGAGTTTTTGGTATTTTTTACACACACATACACGAATACATTTACTTTTACACATTCTGTGTCGAATATTGGGTCAGTTGAACCCATTGTACAACGGCTTTATCCGCCTTTGATATTCACACTTATAGCCTGTTTGACCAAGTTTTTTTTTGGGCCAAAAGTACTTTTTTGGCCAAAAATGCTTTTTGCTTTTTTGGCCAAAAATGCTTTTGGCCAAAAATTCCGTGTTTGCCAAGCTTTTGAAAGGAAAGAAAGTACTTTTGACCAGGAGCAGAAGCAGTTTTTGAGAAGCAGAAAAAAGTACTTCTCTCCAAAAAATACTTTTCTGAGAAGCACTTTTGAGAAAAATATCAAAAGCTTGGTCAAACAATAATTACTGCTCAAGAGCACTTTTTTGAAAAGTACTTTTGATAAAAGCATCTTTCAAAATAAGTTTATTTTAGAAGTTTGGCCAAACAAGCTATTAGAAACGACTCTTTTTCTCAAAAGTTGCTTCATGTTTTTTTCCTTCGCTACACTAATTTCATCAGCTCTTTCAGTCAGAGTCATATTCACACTTAAAAACAACATTTAGTTGCCCAATCTTCAGGACAAATTATACCTTAGCAAAAATCCGTCAAGAATCATTTTTGCATAGGTATTTCTGTTTTAGCCATTAAGAAATTCCCTTAAAGACGTAATCTTTAGCTTAATCCATAAAAGAGAAATACATAAAAATTACCTGCGTATAGCACGCCAATCGTCAAAGGAGAAAGGGCGTAAATGAGTAAAGAAGACAGCAGAGCCGATACCAGCTACACTGACCACTTTAGAAGAGGAATGAGAAGTTCCATTCCCAATAAAGCACATTTCAGAATCAACAGCTGGCCTTCGACCGGAGAAGAAACAGCGCGGGAGGAGGACATGGTTCTGAGCATGAAGCCACTCAAGCGCTTCTATCTGCTCTTCAATTGGCACCTTCCCAACAAATATTTTGTCAGAATTACTGACATATCAAAATCGATATGTAAAATCATTTTTACTATAATACTATAGTTGAAACTATTTTTAAATTATTTTGAATAAAATTTTGTTATTAGACGGGAATATACTACTCCCTCTATTTCCATTTGTTTGACTAGTCTTAGTTTAGGTGCTTTCATGATTAATTTTAGAAAAATAAGTTATAACATGAATTGCACTTTTAATCACAGAAGTATATTTTACAAGAAAATAATTATACAAAATTAACGCATGTACAATATTTTTATACCTAATTTGGGAGAAAAATATTATAAATAACAACAACAACAACAACAACAATCCAGTAGGATCTTACAAGTGGGGTTTGGAGAGGATAATGTATACGCAGACGTTACCCTACCCTGGAGGGTAGAGAGGCTGATTCCGAAAGACACTCGGCTCGAGAGCAAGAATAGGAACAAGTAAATAACAACAATAGGCCAGGAAAATGATATCAACAATGTAAGGACTGGAGAAAAAATAAATGGACAAAGCAATAACAATAGCAAAAGCAATATCCACAAGCAGTAACACGGCAGGGTACTAGAAAATCGAAGCGGAAGATAGTACTAAAACAAACCTAATATTGGCATTCTAAGAATCGAAGACAATGTACTAGTCAGCTAGCCCTAATAAACCTAGAACAGATCAGAAAAACACACGACGGCCTATTACCCTTCTACTATAATCTTCGACCTCCATACCCTCATGTCAAGGGCTATGTCCTCGGTAAGCTGAACTCGCGCCATGTCCTGCCTGATCACCTCTCCTCAGTACTTCTTAAGACGTCCTATACCCCTTCTCCTACCTGCCAGCGCCAGTCGTTTACATCTCCTCACTTGGGCATCTAGGCTTCTGATAGAATATATGAGTCCACTAAACTATATAGAGACCAGGTCCTCTATGAGTTTCCACTGAGAATGCTAATAAAACAATAAGTAAATAAGACATGGAGTTTTTAAGTGGAAAAATCCCTGCTCAAGGGGATAAAAAACCACGACCTACACTAGTAGGATTTCAACTTCACTATGAGCCACTTTAGATTACAACCTATGCAATCTAGGAATTAAACTCTTAATCTCTCACTAACTTATAATACACCTATTGCAAGACACTTTGCAATACACCTATTACAAAGATTTCAACTCATGACTACTCTAGTCACGACACAAACGCTAAGGGTTTATGGTTTTACCAGGGGTTCCTAAGTAACACTTCTAGATAAGCAAAATAGGAATTACAATGAAGAACAATTACAAAGTTACAACTCAACTAAGGACATACAAAATACTAGCTCTAGGAATTGGTCCGTAGTAGTGTTAAACTGCGTTCTTGATGCACTTGAGAATTGAATGCTTGAATGTCATATGCTTGAATGCTTGAATGAATTCTCTAGTCTTCAAGTGATGTTTTGTTGTAATGTTCAATGTTAATACAACATGGATGGCATCACTTGAATGATGTAATCACTTTATAGGTCAAATGAGAAGTGACTGCATAACTGTGTTGCACTGTCTCTATGTACAGTGCAGGCAGTTACGTTCCAGCTTTCCGGCTGTAGACAGTTGACTTCGTACTGCTGTCAGGGAAACACAAGGGTATCAGGTCCCTGTGTTAATTCTCTATCTTCTGAAGTCGTAGCAATTCACATTAGCTGGAGTCCGTTGATTTGAGTTATGTACCAAGTGTGTCAGGTTCCTTATCTGGTTCTTTCACAATAAGTTTGTTAGATCATCAAAACATAAAGCTAGGGTATTGTAAACCCATCAGCTTCTCCTTCTCACATGCCCAAATCATCTAAGCCCTGTTTCACGCATCTTATCTTCCATAGGAGCCACACCCACTTTCTCACGAATATCCTCATGCCTAATCTTGTATAACCTAGTGTGCCCCCACATACATTGCAACATCCTCATTTCGGCTATGTTCATCTTCTGAATATGGGAGTTTTTGATCGGCTAGCATTTAGCCTCATACAGCATAGCTGGTCTAACCGCCGCCTTGTAGAACTGATCCCTAAGTTTTGATGGCACATTCTTGTCACACAGAACACTGGATACTAGCCTCTATTTCATCCACTCCGTCCCCATACGGTGTGTGACATCCTCGTCAATCTCTCAATCCCCTTCGATAATTGGCCTAAGATACCCGAAACTTCCTTTCTTGAGGATGACTTGTGAATCAAGCCTCACGTCTATATCTGCTCCCCCTGACACTACGCTGAACTTGCACTTTAGGTACTCCGTCTTTGTCTTGCTCAACTTGAAACCCTTAGACTTTAAGGTTTGTTTCCAAACCTCCAATATTTCATTGACACCGCCTCGCGTCTCATCAATCAGTACTATATCGTCAGCGAATAACATACACCATGGTATCTGCCTTTGAGTATGACGCGTCAGTGTATCCATCGCTAAAGTAAATAAGAACGGGTTGAGCGGAGATCCTTGGTGTAAACCCGTCCCTATTAAAAAATGTTCCAAGTCTCCTCCGACTGTCCTCACCCGAATCTTAGCTCCATCATACATGTCCTTATCACTCTAATATATGCTACAAGAACGCCTCTAGCCTCCAAGCATTTCCAAAGGACACCCCAAGGGACCTTGTCATACGCTTTCTCTAGGTCAATAAACACCATATGTAAATCTTTCTTCATATCCTGTACTATTCCACCAACCTCCTAACAAGATGGATGGCTTTCGTAGTCGAACGTCCCGACATGAAATCGAACTAGTTCTCGTAAATAGACACCATCCTTTTAAGCCTCGCTTCTACCACCCTTTTTCACACTTTCATAGTGTGAGTAAGCAACTTGATACCCCTATAATTTTTGTAATTTTGGATATCTCTTTTGTTCTTGTATAACGATCATCGTACTCCACCTCCACTCCTCGAGCATCTTCTTCGTCCTAAAATAACATTAAATAACCCAGTTAGCCACTCGAGTCTAGCCCTACTTGCATACTTCCAGAATTGAACCGAGATCTCATCTGACCCGATCGCTTTGCCCCTGCTCATCTTACGCACCGCGACCTCCTCAAAACTAAAGAGCCTACGGTACCTAAAATCACAATAACTCTCGAAGTGCTCTAAATCTCCCAGCACAATATTCTTATCCCCTATTCATTCAGGAGTTCATGGAAGTAAGCCTGCCACTTTCGCTTGATATGTGCCTCCTCCGTTAAAACTTTGTCGTTCTCATATTTGATGCACCTCACTTGGTCCAGATCACGAGCCTTCCTCTCCCTTGTCTTATCCAGCTGAAACAACTTTATGCCCCTGCCTTTGTCCCTCAGTTCTTCATACAAACGAGAAAGCACTGTAGTCTTAGCCTCCGTGACCGCCAACTTCGCCTCTTTCTTAGCCTTCTTATACCCTTCTCTGATAGTCCTCTTCTCCTCCTCGTCTGTGCTCTCTGCTAACTTCAAATATGCGGCTTTCTTGGCTTCTACTTTCTTTTGGACTTCCTCATTCCACCACCAGTCTCCTTTGCGGCCTCCAATGTAACCTTTTGAGACCTCTAACACCTCTCTCGCAGCCTCCCTAATGTAGTCTATCATTCTCGTCCACATACTACTCGCGTCCCCACTACTCCTCCAAGCCCCTATAGGCAACAACTTCTCTTGCAACTCCTGAGCATTGTCCTTAGTTAGAGCTCCCCACCTGATCTTCGGTCGACCACACCTAACCCTCTTTTTCCTCTTCGGTACGATGTTTAAGTCCATCACCAAAAGCCTATGTTGAGTCGTAAGGTTCTCACTCGAAATAACCTTACAATCAGTGCACAAACCTTTAGCACACCTCCTGAAAAGGAGATAGTCGATTTGGGTCTTGGTCGTCGTGCTCGTGAAAGTAACCAAGTGCTCCTCCCTCTTCTGAAAACTCGAGTTTACTATCACCAAATCAAACGCCTTAGTGAAATCCAACAGCGAAGTACCTCGTTTCTACCCTAAAGCCAAAGTTGTCATGTACCTCATCGTAGCCCCCAGCAGACCTCCCAGTATGCCCATTAAAATCCCCTCCTATGAATATCCTTTCGATGGGCGGAATACCACGCACAACCTCATCCAAACCTTCCCAAAATCGCTTTTTAACATCATCATCCAGGCCCACTTGGGGGAGCGTGAGCACTAATAACATTCAAAGTACGCCCTCCAACTACTAATTTAATAGCCACCAACCTATCATCCACCCGCCTAACCTCCATCACTAACTCCCTGAGATCCTTGTCCACCAAGATGCTCTCTCCGTTCCTACCCCTCTTACCTCCTGAGTGCCACAGTTTAAACCCATCCGCCTCCCGCACCTTAGACCCTACCCACCTAGTCTCTTGGACAAAAGCTATATTAATCTTTCTCTTCTGGAGAATCTTAGCTAATTCTATAGGCTTCTCTGTCAAAGTCCCTATATTCTAAGATCCAATTCTCAACATAATAGCGAGAAAAATATTATAAATAAATTGTTTAATTTATGTAATTTAAATTTTAATTAATTTTAATGTCCTAAACAGTAGGACTTCCTGTATAGTATTTCAAATAAGAAAGTTATGATAAGCAAAGTTAGTTGTCTATAAAGTTGTAAATCTTTAAACAATAATTAAATAATTATTTTGTGTAACATGAGATCTATTTTTAATAGCGTTAGGATACACGCTTTCCTAATACGCAAAGCATATCATAGTCTATATTTTTAAAAATAATATAACTAATATTCAAAACATATGCTTGAGATAATTAAAACACCTTTTTTTAATTGTGGATCGAGAAATTATAATGTGATGGTTGACATATGTATAAATTCTCTCCTTGTGAAGGTAGTTTAAACCAAATCTATGTTAGGTTCATTATGAAACTATATCATATTTTACTAAATATTTGGTGTATGAAAATTATACGAGCAATAAAAGGTTTAATTAGATTCAGACAACTACTTCAAAGGATATTTTTTATTTATAGACAATCAAACTAATTATATATGTAGTATATTTCAATTATTTGCATTAAATTGATTGCGATTTGATTTAGTCTAAAAATGATTTAATTTATTCTAACAGGAAAAAGAAAAAACAAATTGCCAAAAAGTTAGAAATAAGAATTTTTCTAACATTTCTGACATAAATAAAGAAGGAAGAAAGCCAAACTTAGAAACAAACTCTTCCCAACTATTCAAATTTATTTCTTTTCTACCCGATGATTAAACAACTACATGTCACAGTCTTGTATAGTTTTACTGGATTAAGTTCTTAGTTTCTTTTTATTCCTTTGAATGGTTAATTAAAAGTTTATTATATTTATTTGAGCATAATAATTGTAATGGATGATACAAAAAACACGATGCACTGGGATCTATTCAGAGAGCAAGGACAAGATAATTCATTATATAGTTAGTTTACACAATATTTTTCATTTTCTATTCCAAAATATTAGGATTCTTAACTACTTTAAATAAAGAAAGAAAATGTTAATTGATTGAAAAGTCATAAATATTAGGAAAATAACTCCAATTACAATTTTATCCAATAAAAAATTAATTTTTAAAAGGGTAAAAAGGCGAACGATATTTCGCTACGAGTCTAAGTGCTTTTAATACGATATAAATAGATAGATTTTAGTCTGACTTAGAGTTTAAGGAAATTTTTTTGTAAAATTTAAATTTAAATTTTTCATGATATTTGTGTGAATATAAAATTTTAAAATTTATAATAATTCTTAAACATGCTATTAAATTTGTGTTAATATAAAAGTTTGAAAACTTTACAATTGAATTATTTACAAGTATCAAATATCTCAATCTTGTTTAGAACAGAGAAAATAGTGTCACATATATATATAATATTTCATATGTCTCTGACTTCTTAAGATTTTACAGCACTGATGCCAGTTAATATCAAAATTAATATTTTTAATATCTAACAATTAAAAAATTTCCGATATTCGGGATATTGTACATAAAATACACATTGTCAATATCTAATTTTGCTAGTGACTGATCACTAAAATGCCATTGACAAGTGTAATCATTCGAAATCTTTTAATTTCAGCCTTATACTAGTTTTTCTCTTTTCATCAGTTTTTTAATTCGAAACTTATGATTAATATTCTAATAAATATTAATTCGCTTGTGATCTCCTAAATACTATTACTATAACTTATAAAATTTAGAACTTGATTTTATAAGTTAAGTAAAATTTATTCTTTTATTAATTACTGTATTGTCTAGCCCTAACCAGTTAAAAGGTTAAATGAAATTTACTCTTTTATTAATTACTATATTTTCTAACCCCAAAATGGTGTGGGGAGTTGGCAACTCCTATTAATTAATGCTTTATACTCAAGAAGATCGACTGTTTGCTTCTGGAGGGTAGATAAGAAATACGATCAGGAATTCTATAGGCTAATCTGAGCCAACCACGTGGCTTATATATACTCAAAGATAGACAAGTTGGATTTTAATTCCATTCGGTTTTTGTCATTCAATTGCGGATTCAAAATTATAGATTAGCTATGCAACTAACAATAATGTGTTTTCCGATCCGTACAGAGTGTATTCTTCCTGCAGTGTGACAATGGATGGATGGGATGCACACTAAGTATGTATGCATATGAAAAGATACATGAGTCCATGTTTATGCGAGTGATAAAGATTTACCTCAAGACGAATGATACCGGAATTGTAAGGAGGAGGCTGGGAGTTAACCAAGTCACAGATGGCGGAATTGAGACGTTCCATGGCCAATGCAGGGCTAGAAACTGCAGGCAACGTTCTTGTTTCTATGGTTCCAATAGGAGCTCTTGGGTCGCCTTGGCACCCATTCATTGACAATGAACAAGACTGATGATATGATCTCTGTTTAATTGACCAAACACAAAGACATCATAATCTGTAACTCCTAGGGAAATAAAAGAGAATATACAGTATCTTACTTGGTTAGAGTTGGAGAAATGAATAGACTGCTTTCCAATTCCATAGAGAGGAGAAGACAAGAGCGACCATTTCACGAGTGATGACTCACGTAGAGTGCAGTGCTTTGCACCAACAGCCATTAACATGTACAAGAAACGATGGGAAAGCTATTGTTTTCTTTTGAATAACAATTTGCATACATCCACAAAGAAGATTAGAACTCATAACCATACCATAAACAAATAGTCAAGAGTTTTGGTAGGCTATTATTATTGGCCATGGATGCTCTGAACAATGGGCCACCACTGCCATCTTAGTCCATGACAAAGTAATTGTGATAGAGGAGTGGAAACTCTCTCGTCGCTTTGTGCCCACTCGTCTCTCTATATCTCCTCTCTTTATTGTTTGTCATTTACTCTTGCAGCTACGAGTAAGCTTCATCCCTTTTATAGGCGCGTGCCTAAATTTAGTATTAGGTCCTATGATTACGCCATTTTCTCCTATGATTATATATACTAAGGTCCTGTGGTCACCATCAAATTCAATTTGTGATTACATCACACGCAATTTAAGTTCCCTTTTTCATTGATCTTGTATGTTATCCACATGCCTAATTTTACTTTTTAAGTTCTATGCTTTCTCTATAGAGCATTCTTGTACTTGCCGAAAATATAAAAATCTGTTAGTACTTTCTTTATTTTATATAATGTTGTCTTAAGGTAAAGTTTTAATGAAAAATATGGTTAGTGAAAATTCATATTACCGGCCTAAATTTGGCGTCGTGGTGATCTCAGGACTAGGCTATTCCTTCAAGTCTATTATTAGCTCGAACCATCAACACTTGCGTAAATAAAAAGTTTTAGTATTTTTGTGTGTCTCCCCAAACACATCTGAAGGCGTATAATCATACATCTCTTTGCTGAGATTACTTCTTTGCAACCACTGTAGCACTGCGCAGTCTAATCTTTTAAGATAATGCTTGGATCGTGCTCCTTTGTCCTAACTTAAGACATTAAAGACCCCTAACGGAAATATTGAGGTAACCAACCCATTGACACAATCTGGAACCAAGGATTTACTGTTCCTTAGGCAAAACACCTCCAAGTTCCAGCAAACTTATGCGATAGCCGAAGAATATTCATGTATATGTAAATGTTTGCTTATTTAAATCTCAAACAACTCCTTAGTTCTGCAGCACAAGGAGAAACTGCAAATTGGCGCTGAAACATGTGGAAACCCAAGTAGGAAGAGAAGACATCTTTAGCTACTTTGCATGAACCACTTTTGCCATTGAACTCCCTTCATTTCCAAAAGTTTCCATAGTACAGAGGCAAGAATGCACCCATGGCTATTGCCCAGGCCCACCAACTACCCATTTTTCTCCTAGTAAAACAAATTACTACTAAATTATAACAGAAATAATTTAGCCCTCCGCACAAGGCTGGCAGGTTTCTTCCTCTCCAGCACTGCTAACATGTGATTTTAGACCCATCTTCTTATATACTATTCACCTTCAGCATTAAGCCCAGATATCCGATGCCGCCTCTTGTCAGAGCCTGTTCTGAAAGACTCGAAAACAGCCCTAAACGACTCACGCTCAGCTCGTAGTCTCTCTTGAAATATGTTTTGCTTCTTTGGTTCACCATTATTTCTAGCTGATATCAACTTCTCTTCTTCCGGCAAAGGGTTAGACTTCTGCATATATGTAGAAAGAATAAGACAGCTTATCGTATGGGTTCCATGTACACAGAAATTGAAAGCATATACCAACCAAATGTTGTATTATGAAGAACAAACTTCTCCAGAAAGTAACAAGAAAGTTACTCAGCAAGTTTACAAGCATAATATAGCTAAATAAACACCAACATGGAAATGACGATGATTCGAATAATTTAAATAATAGCGTTCGTGGAATCTCACCAAGTTGTATCCTGCACCAGGACCAATTAATAAGGATACATTGGTAGCTTTTGTTGCCCCTATCGAAAAGCCTCTTTTGGTCACCTAAAAAAAAGAAACACAAGTGAGCAGAAAAATTTAGCGAGTGAATGTTTTAATATGAACAGTACAACAGATTGGGAAAAAACAACAATCAGATTGGTAGAATCAGGTAATCTCTACTTCCTCGTAAGGATTTCGGTTAGCACTGTAATAGATAAAGTTAATAAACTGGAACAAGTTACAACTATCATCAAAATCATTCAACACCACCAACCTTATTGCTCCCTCTGTTTCATTTGGACTGGTACGAAGTTCAAAAAGGGTGAAGACGACTTTTGAATCTTGTGATTTTAAACTAAAAAGTTTGCAGAATATACCAAAATTACCGTTTTAAATCTTGTGATCTTAATGCCAAAGCATTCCTACAAGGGAGTGTCATCACTGATAAAATTGGAATGTTGTAATTAAAAACTTACTAAATATAGAAGGTGACATTCTTCTTGAAGCAGACTAGACGAAAGTACGGCATAAATTGAAACGAGTAATAGCTACGTAAACATGCCAATATGATACACACCAATGCCAATGTGAATGAAGAAACTTCCCATCAAGCGTAAATTTTAATGAGATGGAACCACTTACCACTCAAATCTTTCCTCCCGCTAATGCTAATGTAAAATTGAAAAAATAAATCTCCCCACAACCTTTCAATGACATGGAACCACTTAATTCGATTCCTAAAATTCTTTCCCCTTCGGGATAAACAAGATCTTTGCTCAAAGGTTTTCTCATCATTCCAAAGTAATCAATATCAGCTATATAGGTGCTTCTCTTTCTGATAAGTATCTAGACTAGTAATGAAACCCACTGATATAAAGCATGCGGATACCCAAAAAAAAAAAAGATAATTACACTCCAAACTTACAATAATATTGTTAAGAGAAGAAACATTGAAGTACCCCATGTGCAACCCAACAAAAAAAAATTAGCACATTTCCACATTTTTATTAGTTTACATTTGTGATCCAAGAGAATATGCTTGATTCATCTGCCCAAATTCTGCAGTCAGGAACCTCTATTATATGCAAATTAACAATGAAGCATGTAATGACAATCTAAACATAATTTGCCGGATGATCGCACCAAACAGTAACATAGGCACAGAAACAACCTATAATATGGAATACTCCGAACTCCTCATTTCCTTCCTAGAAATATTTTGGACTCCTCATTTCCTTTCTCAAAATACATCTTTTCAAAGTAAAAGCATAGAGTGGAAGGGGGAACTCTTCACGACAGTGTATCCAGCAGACCCTTGCTAGTTTTAAGTGACAGGAGATGAGACGATGAGAAGAAGAAAAGATATAATGACTCAAACACGTCAATCTTTGCTGGTAAACCCATCAGAAAAAAGCAGAGATGGAAAGAGACAGCTGAAAAGTTTTCACCAATCATTTTCACATAAAAAGAACCACATCAACAAAGGACTAGGAATAGCTATCGTCCATAACACTTTTAAGTTACCTGGTCACCCCAACGTACTGATTTCCCTTCTTTGCTGTAAGATTGTATCAACCCTGAGAGAGCATTCAAGTTTTTAGTGGCGTCTTCATTTCTTCGAGTATCATCTTCATCCAAATCAGAAGACCATTTACTCTTTGCTAATCCTTTTACTTCAGCTATTTGGTCAACTTCATGGTCCGACTCCTGATCATCCTTTAAATCGCCTAGTATTAAATAAAATAATGAAATATAATTAGATGCCTTATTAGACACCATTCTGAAATCAAGAGAATGAAGAAAGGACAAATTTGTATGTATCAACTCCAGAATGATATACATAATGATAAAGAGATCCTTAGACTACATTTAATAGAGCCTAACTCATGTGACAAGTAATCATTGGAAGATAGAATATGTTACAGCCCAGTGGTCAAAGATAAAGGGTTGACAGCTGAACCTTGGAATTAGCATAGTTCAACCACCATAAGAAGTTGGGTTCTTTGTGTTATTACACAATAAAATTAGCTCAACTTTGCTTTACGCCTCAAAACAAGCATATGAACTACAATTACTACATCAAATCTAAAAAAATTTAAAAAAAAAAGGGGGGGGGGGGGGCAATGTCCACTGTTGCTAAGGTAGGAAACAATACACATCTACACCAGAACTATAGCAAATTTGATTTGGGATAATTATTCAGAAATGACTCAATCCATGCTAACTGTGAAATTGTTCACTAGTTAGAATTTGCATACAACAAGAAGGACGAGATCATCATAATAAATACAAACGATCCTAATGAGTAATGACAGAATCATGACCTACCATCAGCCAGAATATCCTCTTGGGGAGGTATACTAAACTTCTCAATGTTTTCTTCATCTAAAGCAGAAGGCATTCCCAATGAGTCATCATCTTCCATGTCCATGTCCACCTGCAGATCCAAAATAAGACCCATAATTTTAGAAGTTTCTACCTCCCAGTAGCACAAACCACACATGCTTTGGTAGTACCACCAGAAAAAGATGTGAATAAGACATTATAAGTTAGCATATTATCTCAGTTTTATGTTTTATAAATAAAAGCCACATTATTAAATGAACAAAGCTTAGGTGCCAAAAGGCGAACTATTCTCGAAGCTAAATAATGCCAAATTTACAAACCATGGGGTTCTTCTATTTTATTTTTTTGACAACGTCACAAGCCATGAGAAAATTTTACTTTATGCCAAAACTGTATAAAAGAAATTGTTGGACTCTCCAAGTAGCATTTCCAACACAATCATAGGCTAGTCTGTTTCTTTTTTCCTTTTATATTTAAAAGGCCAGACAGCTACTTCCAGATACTCCAAAGCACAGATAAAGGTGGCAGCATCCCATGCCATTAATCTGCCTCTCATACTTGAGTGGATGCCCAAGTATCCATCAGGTGTTTACACTAGGGGATGCAACAGCTGGGGTTGAGGTTATTTACAATAGACCCCATTCCTAGTTCCTACCTCCTCCTTTCTCTCCTCTTTCCTCTTCTACCCCCTACGCTCACACACACGGCCATGTGCGTGCATCAATTGAACCTAGGTTAGATAGTCAACAACAACCACCCAGTAGAATACTAGGTTAGATAATATTCAATGAAATATGAATAACAAAATTTACCTCTTGGATTCCACCCTCCTCCAGAGCATCTCCATGAAGTAATGACTGCCCCATTGTTGAAATAACACACAAGAACAAAAGACATATTAGCATCCAACTCCTAAAAGCTGATAAAACTGACTTCTTACATAAGGTCTAAAAGACCACACTAACAACAACTACTCTGAAATAAGTTGAATTGTATAAATCCACTTGAGAGTCCAGGAATGTAGAACCTACCCAACTATGCAACAGGATAGTTTTTAAGGAGAAAGTACCTTAGTATCAAGTTTCAAGTACATGGATGGAGCTTCCTCCCATTGGGCAGCCATCTTTTGCACGTCATCCCGCGTAAAACCATGTACATTCCTTGCTGCACATCCCTGAATCGACAAGGACATGAGGATAAAAGAGTAAATTCAGTGGATATATACAAGCTACGGAAGAAAATCAATAAATCAGACATAATGCTCGAAAATTTGTCATGGTACAAAGAAATACATGACTGAACTTACCGCTGGGTCCTTATAGGTCGCCTCTAGCAAGTACACTTCATAACCAGATCTCTGAAATAATAAGCAAACAAAACAATCATGGTAAACAGATGGGCAACAATCAGTTCCTCAAATAAATGTGATGGTGATTTTGAAGATGATAATCAACAGTTGGAGAAGCCACAATAGTACAGAAGTAACAAAAGCAGCGTGCATCACTGTAGGAAATGACACGAGCAATAAATTTAAAAAGCAAGGAGCACCATTCTGGTCCAAACTGCCAGAACTCCGACCAAGAGTGTTATTGCCACTTAACATCCAAATAAATGACAAGAGACCTAATAATATCAGCTTTACTTAGTCTCATCTTTTTATGAACGAAGACAATTTATGCAGCTACTAGTATAGTTAGATGGACAATCTTGGTGGACAACTTTGAATGACTTGCGTTGAGTCTTAATTTAAACCTTGAACATATCTTTTTTGAAACCTACCGGGTGTTTTAAGAATGAAATAATTGCCTTCTAAGAAAAATGTATCTAGAAAAACTACATAAGCCACATTCATGATGTTATACAACAGATAACCAGACTGAATAAAATAAACAGGAACCTACCGAGTTACTTGGAGAGAGTTTGATTGCCTTCACACAATGAAATTTACACTAGACTCTAAATGCTTAGCTCAAATTTCAAAATATATGTATAACAAATTCAGGCAAATCCCCAACAAGAAAACTAAACTACAGTAAGTCAACTCAATTTTGCTACTTCAATTACATGAACTCAACGAGCATTACTCAGTCTCATCACAAAAAACAGAGATAAAAAAGAAGGATGACAAGGGGGCTTGCTCTGATGGTAAGCAACCCCCACTTCCAACCAAGAGGTTGTGAGTTCGAGTCTCCCCAAGAGCAAGGTGGGAAGTTCTTGGAGGGAAGGATGTCGGGGGTCAATTTGGAAACAGTCTCTCTACCCCAGGGTAGTGGTAAGGTCTGCGTACACACTACCCTCCCCAGACCCCACTAAGTGGGATTATACTGGGTTGTTGTTGTTGTTGTTGTTGGTTCCAATTTATGTGATACAGTTTCACTCGGCGCGGAGTTTCCGAGGAGTTTAAGAAAGAAAGAATTTTGAAACTTGTGGTCTTAAAATATGCTATACCGTTTGTGTGGCTATAAAACTTATGAAACTTATGGTCTAGCACATGCCATATCATTTGTGTGGCTATAAAAGTTTCTCATTAAGGGGGAAATGGAAAGTTGAAGTTAGATTGTTTCCAAATTATGACAACAACAACAACAACAACAGCCCAGTATAATCCCACAAGTGGGGTCTGGGGAGGGTAGTATGTACGCAGACCTTACCCCTACCCCGAGGGGCAGAGAGGCTGTTTCCAAATTATGAAAATGTCTTTTTTAAATGGACTAACAAGAAAATAGTGTCACATAAACTGAAACAGAGGGAGAATAATTGATCACAAAGAGGTGTTCATAATGAAAGATCCATATACCAACTCCTCTGAAAATTCATGCATAATAACCATCGAACTAATTCTATGTAATAGCAGAAACAAGTCATCAGCAGTTACGTGGCTCCTACCTGTGGAGGCTCAAGCCAATACAGAAACTGACTCTATACAGAAAACCAAATTACTAGAGGACAAGCTTAGTGGCTCGAGATATGATTCAAATATCTTTTGGCTACAAATCTGAAACATAAACCGTACTTCAATTATATGGTTTATTAGTTGCTTGGCTTCTCCACATATGAATTGCTTTCATCAAATCAAGCCCTTTTTAACACATCTCTCTCACAACACCCCCCCCCCCCCCAAAAAAAACCTAAGAAATAAAATTTTGTTCGAGTAGAGAAGAAAACTTCCATTTATATGATTGTTAACAGAGCAACTCTTCTCTTAGCCACCATGATCATAAAAGTTATTTAATAACATCTATCCGGCAAAATACATAGATACAGATACACAGTCGTCATCCACAAATTTATACTTTCTCAATACATGTAGCATTTTAGCTGTATTTAGATAACCAGCAGTGCCTCGACAGCAAAGCAAGTTCTGCAGATGATAAATCTAGAAATTCTACACCCATTTGTCATCCACAGATTTCTAGCTTTTATAAAGAAGTTGTAGATCCAAAGAAATGCTATTAATTTTTGCTCTATTTTTCCGTTGCTCTAGCTGGAAATTTTAGCACCATCACTAGTGATAATTGAGCTTGCTCGCCGAAAATTCACAATTCTGCATTGTTTAGGTAAAACTTAGTCTGAAGCTTCAAATTTAATGAAACTGCACGTCAGGAATATGACACTCTTATCCTATAATTTAGTAATAAAAATTAAGTTCTATAATCTGTCCAAGTTGATGTATGAAGCTTTGTGGTTGTTGAATAGCAATTATATTCTGAATCAAAAAATCAACAACCCAAGATTTCAAAATCCTACCACAAACCAAACAACTATATAGACTGTTTTTGGTAATATCAACAATTGCTTGAACCTTTTCTAAAAAATCAAGTAACACTTTCTTGAACTATAGCAAGTTAGCAACCCCCTTTTATAATCTTAAACGAACTTTCACCTAGAACAAAATTCACAAGTTCCAAAATCCAGGAGCCTATCCAATCAAATCGAGACGTGAAAAAGATAACCTTGGCAATTCCTATCACATTTATATCTAACACTAGAATTGAATTTCACTGTGAACAAAACAAGATAAAGCAAAAATGTCTTAGGCGAACTGCAAAGCAACATCACCACTAAATTATTGATACCACATTGGCCAAACAAAACTGAACACACAAGACATGGTGCTTACTTTTACTTCTTCAGTAAATCTACTATCTAAAGAAATGCATGATAAGGTGTTCAATATGAGATCATTACTACCCGAGAAAGGAATAAATTTCTAAATAGTACAAAGACAAAAAAGGAATAAAATCCTAAATAGTACAAAGACAAGTGATCAGGAACCGATACTTTTGAGTGGACAAAAGAAAATAGAAATTCAGGAAAAATGCACACCGTGAATTAAATAAATTGCAACTGACAAAAGCTGATAGTACAAGACAACTATAACAAAAGTTAGGATTGGATGGAGTGAAAATCTTCAAACACGCAGTTTAGACAAAAAGTTCTATTGATCAACTAAGGTTATATTATTTAGAACTCCAAAGAACTAACAACCTATAAAACAGTGACAAACCACATATAGACAAACACAAAAGGTTATGAATTTCAGACATCCAAAGTGCCCTAGAAAACAATTAAACAAGAGTATAGCACGTGAACTGGTTGCGTAATAGAGAGAACTGAGAATATACCTTTGCAGTTGCCCAAAACTGAGCAAAATCAGCTACCCGCAGATTGCGGTCATCCACTAAGATGAGGCACAAATACCAGCAACAAATGGGTCAATTGCCGAACAAAACTGCATCTGTAGTTAGTAAACTGAAGGCAGTGCAACGCACTGCATGACCACTTAATCTATAATTAAACTATGGTTTAACTTTTAACTAGACAATCTAGCATGACTCGAGAACCAATGTGCTAACTATTATCAAGAAACCTATGAGACACTGTTTGCCTTCGAGTTTCCTAGATCCAACGGAAGTGGAGGTTTTCTTTAGAAATATGCTACAGTGGAGAGCAACAAAGGACATGAAAAAACAGCTGATAGCAGTGTATATTCATATCACAGGCAAATTTCAATGAATCTCACAGACATATTAAACAAAAGAATTGCCATTCAGCTGTAAAAGGAAACATTGATGCAAATTATTCCAGATGTCAGGCTTAGATGATGGTCAAAAAGATGAAATATGGTAATGCAGAGTAAGAGCAATCCATTCGCCCCAGAATATCATACCAATTACGAAAGAGAAAGCCCCCTCATCCAGGGTCTTTTTAAAAGACTTCAACATGCTGGACCGATAGGCCTGAAACACAGAGAATCAAATAGGTAATAGGTAATACTATATACAAGTCACTAAATTGCAGAAAATTAGGAAAAGCAAATTAACATCATGATGAGTTGGGCAAAATCCGAACCCATAAAGATCAACCAGGAATTTCAAAAGATCATTTCTACATCATTGATTGATTCCAAAATCGCTACAGTCTGGATGAGTCAAGCTTCTTGAAAGATGAAATTATGATATACAATTACATCAACATTAAACCCACAAGAGAAATAGCAACACATGGGCACACTATCGCCTAGTGCTATGTTTCTGTTACTAAAGGAATAAAGGTATAATAAATCAGTCACATAATGATTACGTCATAGTTTTAAGCAAAAAGTATGTAATAAATATGAAAATGTTTCTTTGTAGATACGGAACTCAACCACCTCACACCCCTAACCAGTAACCAAACAGTGGCTTTTCCCAATTTGCTCCCTTGGTGACTCAAACACTCAACCTCAAGGTTAGAAGGGGAGAGCCCTTTCTACTATGCAATCCCTCGTTGGGTTTGTTTTTTTTTTTTTTTTGGGGTGGGGGGGGGAGGGGGAGAATAGAACCATTGTCACTTGTATGCCTGATTTCACATCCATAAAAATATTTCAATCGTTAAGCGCCAATTCGCGGGAGTAAAAACAATAGAGGATACTTAAAAAGGATTTATTGCACTTCCCCCTAGCGTTGCATAGTAAGCACTTGAAGAATCTAAATGAACACACAAATTGTGCCCTTAGAAAATTGGAAAATATGGACAAACCGAAACTCAAAATCAACACTGTTTTCTCTGAATGGTGCACACCAAGTTGTAAATTCTCCATACAAAACCAACTCATACTAGCCTTACAAAGACTAGGCAAAGCAGAACATACTTGGCCTTAACTTTAGCTCTATTTCTTTGGTCTTGTTAAATACAATCGGAAATCTGCACAGCTTGTTACTCTTTTTGGGCACTAACTTGGTGCTTTTTCTTTCATTAATAAAAGTCTTTGTTACTTATAAAAAAGAAAATGTAACCATGAACTTGGGTAACCAAATAAAATATCCTTTTCGAGTAAAAGATTGAACTTCTGTACAAGTCATCTATCACTAGATCTTACAATTTTATGGATAAACCTCAAATACCAAACAAGAGCTTTGCATGATCAACAACAAAAAGATGAAAGGAAGCTATATCAGGCCTAATTCCTGATCCAAGATGAGAACTGCAGAAGTAAGCGAGCACCTTATTTTCCTTCTTTTTATGTGGTGGTCGTTGTGGTGGTGGGGGGTGGGGGTTATGGATTCCACTCCACTGTAAATAATAAAATTTAAAACTAATGGCTCCAAATTTAAATCATGGAAGTTCAGTTATCTCTTAAGCTTAGATAGAGATGTCTTTACCTCCTCCATCTCAGGTTCATAGCAGTATTCCATGACCTTCTTTGTGATTTTTTTGCTTCTGACAGAACCAGAAGATTTTGAAATCTCACTCTCTTCAACCTGAAAGTACTTGCTTTATAAATTTTTTGGGAGAAGTCTTGTTCTAACTAGAAACGGATATTAATAGGAGGCTAGAATATATGAAAGAAATAGAAGTGGGGGATGTCGACAATCAAAAGAACTTCAAGCAAGATTACGAGATAGGAAGACCTTATCAACTTCAGTCATGAAGTAATCGTCCATTGAGTGAATGCGAGGCGCAGTGCCACAGTTTTCAATCTCAAGGTCACGTAACATCTTTGCCAAATAGCTCTTTCCACTCCCTGAAAAAGGTAAAATAAAGCTGAAAATACAAGCAGACAATTTAAAAGAGAGAATCCAAACTCTTTAACCTTGTTACATATGTTTCTCTACAGTACGCTATTGCTTTTAGTAACAATTTTCAAATAAGAATGCAGGTAATCAAGTCACAAAAGGACATATAACATGAATGCCTGCTTTCAGTGGTTAGCAGAGAAAGTAACATATCAGCCCATGGTAGTAGCCCTCAAGAATCTATAGATCACAACGTATCTACTTCTTTTCAGAAGATTTACATGAAAACATTGTAACATCATCTTTAAAAGATGAAAGCAAATGATCATACTTCTCCTGCCCCTACTCGGAGGCCTGGGACCTTGGCTTAGTAATGAAGGAAGGGAAGCTCTTCGAGCTTTCTCCGCCACAAGGCAATCTTCTAATAGAGGGGAAGAGGCAGAGCTCAACCGATTCTGTGGCACAAGATGCGTTGGTATTGCAAAGACAGGAATGAGTTCACAACGTTCAAATAAGCTACTCGACCGACTAAAGCTAAAAGGAAAAAAGGAGATGACTCTAGTTGTTGAGTACCCTGAGGAATGTACCAGATCGACTTCTAGTTGTAGCGGATCTTACATCGGTTCTAGCGCTTTCTCGAAGCAAGGAGTATGCCCTCGTGTTTCAACGAGAACACCGAAAACCTAATTCACGGCAAAAGCCTTTTGGGTCGGAAGCTTCTTCTTTTCGATCTGGTAGGAGGGGAACTGATGAAATTCGGGAAAAACATGGAAGAGGTCGCTATACTTGGGGGGGGGGGGAGACATGACCGCGACTTAAGAAAAAAGTACCCTTGAAAAGACAGTCAAATTAGATGGAATGATGAAGAAGACCAACATATGTAATGCGACAAGGAAAAAAGTGAATCTCAACGGATCCCAGTAACCCAGGAAAAGGATAGTTCTAATCCTACATCACACTTCAATTTTAACCATGACAACTGCAAAAGGAGGGAGAAAGGGGGAGAGGGGGGGGAGTTAAAAACAAGTTCATTCATAATTAACTAATACTCGTGCAGAGAGGTACTCTCTAATTTTCGGTGGTCTGGAAGAATTGTAAACACCTAATATGTCTCAAGCAGACTTAACATAGTAAAGAATTCAACTTCCTTTTCCGATAACTAGAAGGGCTCACCTTTTTCTTTTCCTTTTCTTTGGGGAGAGGGGGAGGGGTCTCTTAATCAAGTAATATAAGGATCATAATTTTCATTTAAAGATCTCAAGCTTGTAGTTCATCATATGTCAACTAAAAACAAAATGGACAAGTGCATAACTAAATGAAATAGTTCCTGGCAAAGAAAGAAGCACCTGGAAGCCCCCGAAGAATTATAACAAGATGATCAGGGCGGGTAGCACGGTATGGATGCCTTAGTATGTGAGAAGCATCAATGACTTTTGACTTCTCCAAAGGTAGGTCACGCAAAGTTTGTTCACTTCCTCTGGAGCTCATAGATGATGACGTATAGCGGAGCATATGGAGTTCCTGGATAACACAAAATCAGATATATTAGGCCTGCTTCACCATAACATAACACCAACATAAAAGGGATATCAACTTGTTAAGTCAAGAAGCAAGCTAAAGACACAGAGGTGTACATCTGTTATTAAGAAGACCCTCTTTCCCGCTGAGGGTGCAAAAGAAAAGAAAAGGCCAAAAAAGACAGAAAAGAGAATTAGAATCCCAATACTTGACAGAACCACAAAATCGCACAACAGATTAGCTTAAGAAAATGTTAGGCGATATTGTTTAGGCGTGCATAGGATGTTGTAAGATTCAAAGTTATCAATTGGGAGCACATCCAAATACACATCATATGAAGTGTGTACGTCATTGTGAATCATATTGCAAGGATTAGAACACAACTAAAAATACATAGGAGATCAATATATGGATGAAGAAACAACCAATTTTAGATAAGCTACCACAGATATGCTAGAAACCGATGTCAACAAGATAATGCAGAAAAGATCAAATTATTATAGTACGACATTTTCTTTACAATTGAGAAATCCCAAAGGACCATTGGCACACGGTTCGAAACATCAGTAGATAATAGGCCCACCCAAATTGTTATAGCAAGACATACCAACAATAACAAATAAATAAGTTAGAAACACAAAGAGTTGAACTCGTAGAACTCGTATACCCCAAAGCCTGCCTTGCAAAAGTAGAGCATTGTTTCAAATCTTTCACAAATTCGAAAATTTAATAGTAGAAGACCGTAATCTTGATTGGTAAAACATAAAATAAGCTGGCCTTAATTGAAAAAAACACATAGGAAGCATTTTTTTTGGTGTTTATATTTTAAATATGCATAAGAACTTGTATCAATATCATGTGAATCAACATACAAGAAGGCAATCATTTCCCTGGATTTCCCTGTACATCAAAGTAATTATCACTACTCAAGAGTTTGATCCTATAAGTACTGTGTATTATCCTAACACAAGAAGAAGAATGAATTTCTTTTTTCCTCTTTCATAACCCACCCCACCTCCCAAGGATATCATTAGCAGTTCCCTTTAACCAGCTCGAACTCCTAGTCAACTAGTTGGAAGTGGAGGCACCTCCCGACCACGCTAACCCTTCAGTTAAAGAATGAACTGTTTAGGATCAATAGAAGAGACAAATGGTTAAAGAAAAAACAAGATCCCAAATACCTCACAATAAATTTAAACAGTCAACTAAAGGATTAACATGCATATCCCAAATTAGCAATAACATTAACGATCTAAGAGGTAAATTGACAATGTAATCAATCATTATAACTCATCCGTTCTTCATATAGTACACAGTTCAAGAAGAGTGTAAACAAGAGGTACAATCTTTTCAAAGGAGGAAGGTAAAAGATCAAACTTACAAATACCTACAACATAGTTATACGTGGCAAACTAACAAAAACATCAATAGATGGAAACCATCAAGAAAGAATATACCAGGATACTGGTTCTCCTTTAGAATTACTTCCAAGTAATTAGTATTGGTACTCTTGCTGTTGCTTTAATCACGTATAACAAATTATTGATCAAAACTTAAGGTTTCAAGAACAACATTATAGTAAAGTAAAAGCAGATCAAACCCAATAATAATGAAGTTACAGACACAAATTAATATGAATTTTGAAACTTTTAATATGTATAATTTCAATATTTATTTGATAAACTAGGCAATCAATCAATATATATAAATAATAGCATATCCTTAGTCAATAGATAAAAAATTGCAAAGCCAAGAACACTAAAACGCCCCAAAAAGCTGAAGAAATACCTCATTTGCAGATGCGGAGGAAACATGTAGATTGGACTGATAACTTGATATGGAATGATTATATTCAGGAGGTGGAGGATAAGTTGATGACAAAGGAGCTGAAGAACCAACAGAAACTGGAAAAAATGAGGCAGATGTTCCAGGTGGTGAAGACAAAACAAGCCGCTCATGCCGAGGCGGCTCCATTGGAAGAGGAGGTGGTGGAGAAGCTGGAAGGGGCGGCTGGCTAGCAAATGCCTTACAACCCTGTTGTGCTGAATACAAGCTCATGCCACTGCCATTCACTGAATTAACAACCCTTTGGTCGTATGACGAACCATAGTGAAGTAATTTCGACTCCATATGACTATTTTGCATTGCATAAGCAGCCTCCGAATAATGGTTAAGGCTATGACCGTGACCATCCATGGGGGTCTGTTGTCCATGATACAGTTTAATCTGTCGGTCGTGCTCTACATTGTGGCGGTAACTATCAGCTTGAGGATTACTGTATTTGTAACCATTTTTTCGTGGCAAATAATTGTCAACTTCATCATATCCTAATTTTCCAAAATGTTCTTGCTCATGAAATGTTCGTTTTCTATCCAAATTACCATAACCTGGATCAATACAACTTCTATTATTGCTAGTTTTAGCACCTAAAAATCCATCAAACTTTCCGTATTTTCCACCATCAAAGCTACCATGCCCCATGTCTAATTCGTGATTCGCTGCACCAAACTCACTAATCAGTTTCAATCTCCTTTCGTTATCAGTTGAAACCCTAGCTAAATTTGTCAAGTTTTCGTTCATAAACGAACCTGTTGAATCATCGATTCTCATTCTCTTTACTCCAACATTACCGGAATCAAAACTAGGGTTTGTATTTTCATATGCATCGGACGGTCGCGGATGAACTTGAGGGGGCATGGAGGGCCCAGCGCGATGATCGACGAAGGGGTCGTAAGCCGCCGGTTGGGGTGGAAGCGGAGGGCGGGGGAGGGATTGATGAGGAGGATAAGGTGGATATTGGGTGAAACTAGGATTTGAAGGGAAAGGGGGTGGGGGTGGGGGTGGTGCAGGGCAAAAAGGGAAGTGTGAGATTGAGCAAGTAGGACAGATTCTACCTTGGATTGGGGGTGGTGGAAGATGAGGACGCCATGAATGATCCATCACACAATCTGGAACTTTGCACCGGATGAATCGATTGGGGTTTGGGGTTTGTGATTGGATCACTGGGGTGAAAATTGTCTGGTTGCTTGAGAAAAGTGAAGATGGAAAGGGAAATACAAGAGTGAAGATGGAAGTCTTGAGGGTCTTATTTTGGAGGGGTAGGTTTTTAGCATTCACGAGATCTAGAATTATCTTTTTAATCACCTTTTCCTTGTCGGTAACAGATTACTAAAACCAATGTGAAAAACAAATATAGAGGCTGTTTACCTGAGATTATAAGCCGCTCTAGCTCATAAGCATTTTTTTTTTAATAAAATTCAAAGTACTTATAAATCAAGTACTTACAAGTCAAAAATAGGTCATAAGTTGTCAACCTAGCTTATGAAATTTTAGCTTATAAGCATTTTACGTTTGATCAAGATTTTTATTATTTTATTTTTAAAATATTTCTTTTTAAAACAAAACTCCTACATCGATACTCACTGCCTCAAGTATATTTTCAACCTAAACCCCCCGCCTCTTCAAGTCTGTAATTCTCATTGACTATTTAAGATAAGCAAATTCTCTATTTCTTTGCATATTTATATCTATGTGATTGTGTATTAGTCTTTGAACAGTATGTAATAAATGAGGACATATCAAATTTTTGGTGTATTGCTTTCTAAGTGTTGTGATGATGAAGACAATGTTTGTTTCTCTTCAAATATTATGTCCTATTTAGGTTTATTTTTTACCAAGAAGCTTTTGTCAATTTATTATTATTATAACTTATGATTATATGTTTATCATAAAATAAATTATATTTATTATAAAAATTATCTTATCTAAGCACAGTTGTATTTAAAATAAAATGATAAATAAAATATTTTCTATTTGAACCGATCTAAAATCTAAAATTTTGAAGAAATTACGCCCTTATAGGTGTAAATAGTTATAAGGTTATTTAAGTCATTTTAACAGAAAAAGAGCTTCTCAACACTTTTTTATCAAATACTGCAACAACTTATTATCAATTTCAGCACTTGTACCCAAACACGTAACTGCTTATTTATTAAATCAGTTTCAGCACTTAAAAGTACTTTTCAGCACCTATTGTTTATTAGCTAATCCAAACGTGCTCATAGATTACTAGTAGCAAATTTTTTTTCTACTACTTTTAATCCTCAATTAGTTGATGTTAGGGTTGTCTAAGGTGAGGGGATGGCCCAAAACCGGTCTGGTTCATACCGATTTCGGTACCATTCCATCTCGGTCCGATTGAGGGTAAGGGTAGGAGATTTAGGTAATGGAAACGAAGAGCGGGAGGGTGCCGGAAAAGTTACCGGTAGAACCTATCCAGTTGTTACCCTTGGAAGTTCCTTGGTTGTCTCGAGATTGGTTATTTTACCTTTTCATAGGGATAAAAAAATATGACAATCCCGAGATTAATTATACCATAATTTTTTCCCAACTAAACATGGGATAAACTTTTTTTAGATTTTGTCCCGAAATTAATTATTTCTTATCCATCATTCCAAACGAGCCCTTAAGTTACATGAACCAGTACCCTTAATATTTTTTTATTTATTTATTAAATTTAATTATTTTTTGACTGTTAGCCACCAATTATTTTTAAAAAAAATAGATGTTGGCAACCGCCAAAAATGGCTATTTTTGCCTCTCTACACCCTAACACCCCCTCTACCGCCTAATTTTTTTAACCCCTAAGTTTGTGTGTATTTATATATAGTAGTTTAAAAAAAAATAATTAACCCCTAAGTATCCTTACCGGCCCCCTTAAGTACCTTCCCCAATGACCAGTAGTGGTAATGGTACGGTACTCCCAAAAATTCTCTTAACTCATTTAATTCCCCTTAGGCCCAGTTCCCTTAAGAAATCCTCCCCTTACTAGTAGAGCAAACTTCATTTGTAGCCATCCGGAAAAAATTAATGACAATAGCTAGCCACAAAATAAACCATACAATTAACAGCCCAAAACTAATTAAAAGGCTAGTCCTCCGGTACTTTCAAACCTAGATCTCCGGTACTACTTTTTCTCCTCGCATTTCTCGCTATCTCTCTTCTCTTCTACATCTTCTCCAGCTTCTCCTCTTCTTCCCCATCCCGCTATTCCTCCTGCAACCCTAACTCCGAGATCGATTACTCCTTTGTGAACAAATCTCCGCGATCCCAGACGACCGGTGACAATACAGTTTCAAGAACAACGTCAGCTGAGGATGCTAAGAACCTGGACGAATCTGCTTGGAAAAAGTGGTCGTTAACTAATACATTTTTTTCAGATTGAAGGAAAGATTAAAAAGCAGATTTATTAACAAAGAAGAAGAAAAATGTGAAGAGTAAAAGGCACTACCTACATTTACAACCCATCTATTTAAACTAAAGAAATGTTTACTTCTCACCCCAATGATCTTTAATTGTTGTTAACTAATACATCTCACAATAGACTTTACAGGTTAAAATTAAATTACCTTAGAGCTTTTTATACTCATCTGGCTCTAATATCAAATTGAAAGATTTAAAAGCTGATTTATCAACAAAGAATAAAGAACAAATGTAAAAAATTAAGAAGCACTGCCTACATTGACCCCTTTTATTTTTTTATGACTTACTTTGGTTGTTTCATAACACGTATAGAGAGACTTCGAATCTCATCTCTAATGGTAGTCTTGTTCACCGCTTAATTGAACAGGTAATGTTTTGGTGTTCACCTTATATATATATATATATATATATATATATATTCATTTTATTACAAATATATATACAAAATAGACTGTCACTATACAAAAATTATACAAAAATATACGATAACTATACAATTTATATACAATAGACTGTCACTATATAATTTATATACAAAATAGGTTGTCACTATACAAAATATATACAAAACAGACTGTCACTATACAATAAATATACACTAATAATACATTAGGGATACACTAAAATATAGAGGATACACTTAATTTTGTGAATTTATACAATGTAATAGTATATGTACAATTTTTATACATTTTATAACAATTTATATATAATTTTTATAATATACATTGAAAAATACAAGATACACTTATATACAAAATTTATACAATATGTATATAAAATATTTAATAGATTGTATAACTATAACTATAACTATATAACTATATATATATATAAAAGAAGAAAACCGCACGACTAGAAAACCCCACAACTTTTGTTGTCACTCTTGTATCATGCATCGTAATTGAGTAGATCTTTTTAATAATTGAATTAAAAATTTTGTGATTTTTCTAGGTACTCAAACAAATTTTTCCAGTGAGAAATAAAAAAAAATAAAGAGGAAAACTATAGATCTGAAAAGGAAGATAAAGAAGGGAAGGAAAATGAAAAAACATAATCAAAAAAAGATAAAAGGAAGATGAAGAAGACACAAGAAAGAAAAAGAATAGGAATGAAAATGATAATGGGAAAAAAAAATTGTGCATTGAATAGAATGAAAGAAAGATAACAAGGTGTGCATTGGATAGAATGAAAGAAAGATAAAAAGGCTAGGATTAAATGTTGTCTAGGGAAGATAAATGCATTGGAAATAGATAATGGCTACAAATTGCAAATAAATTGGGCCGAAAGGTCATTTTCGTGTAAGTGGATAAAAACATGGGCTATTAAAATTTTGAGAGGCTATAAGGGTAATTTTCTCTTACTAGTAAGAGTAAGGGGGTAATTGGTCACACGCAAATTTAATCGTGAAACTGGCATTATGGGAAGTACATGGTGCATTTATGTATTTTCCCTTATGATATTTCAAATGTTTCGACCAGCAGTCGTGCTTTATGATTGAAAACATTTTTCCAAATATTTATGAAAATAAAACGTTAATGCAATAAACAGAAATAAAAAATATTTTTGAACCCGCAAGTTGCTTGTATATCCTTAATGAATTTAATTTCCTCACTATTATTCAAGATTTTGGATTAATTCCTCCCATGATTCACTCAACGGTAAATTTAAGACATGAAGTGTCGATTATATTCCACCAATATAGGGGTGTGACAGTGCTCCATATAATGTTTGAGATCAATTGCAATAATAAAAGAAAACAGTAACTTTAACCGGTCCAAGAAATGAATGTTCTTAATTACAGTCTAAGAACCTCCTAGTTCGACTTGTTCAGAAAATTGTCGTGCTATGAATATGGTTTCAATCCTTTTATGATGCCAAAAGTCGTACTGATATAAGATTACAAGACTACAGGTTTTTATGTTGTTTCATTTTATTTATTATTCATGGTCCGATGTAACTGCTTTTGTTGGCCATTTAGGTGTTTGTGCTAATTTTATTATCATATTTTGTTTTCTTATTTCCTGAAGGAAGGATTACATATTTATCATAATTGATTTTTCTTTAACGATAAGGAAAATATAATTCTTCCATATTTGGCTAGTCTTTTTTCTTGGATGTCATGATCCCAAATTCCACTAAGGGTCGTGATGGCGCCGGATACCTCTGTCAGGCAAGCCAACTACAATTTACTAGCAATCTCTCATTTTAAATTATTTTGAAATTATTTCCTTTAAACAAATAAATAATAAATAATAAACTCCGCTGGATAAAAGAGGGTGTCTTTACAAAATTTAACTACTGAAAAATCCCGTGATCATCCCAGAACCCGGTGTCACAAGTACATGAGCAATTTCCAGGGAATGAAATAAAATACAGTAACTGTCTGGAATACAAGTGGACAGAAATGAAAATACAGTACAATACTCTGAAGGAGACTCTGCTGGCTGCGGACGTCTCGATAAATGCAACTCACCTAAGTATTTGTATTAACCATGCCGCTATGCCACCAAGCCACTAGCCACATATGAACCTGTGCAACAAAAATGCACAGCACGTGTAGTATGAGTACGAAAACAACGTGTACCCAATGAATATCCCGTCTAATCTCGAAAAAGTAGAGACGAGAGGTCGACTTCGATACTTACTAGTGGTCCAACGATAATATAGTAAAAATGTGAGGAGATCATGAAATTTTATTAAAACAACAATTATAATTCATAAAGCCAGATAGCAGGTAAACAACTTCCCAAATAATAATGAATTTCCAAAGAATTTACTTTCATTATCTTTATCAATTTATCTCCGGCCAGCAAAGGCAAATGAGAACATTTATAAATCCCAAGCAACAATACAAGCATGCACATATCATGCCGAGGTCGTACGACCCGATCCAACATAAATGTAAAATGTGCACTGCCGAGGGTCGAACGGCGCGAACCATCCATGCGATGCGGTCAACATAAATTAAACAAACACCCTGCTCGCGAATCATACATGCGACGCAGGTACACATAGAATTACATATTCAAACAGTTAATCAAGACTTCATTAGGGAACGACTATCCAAGGAAAATCCAATTCTCTTTTTACAATTCAAGAAAATGAAGTTCAATCTTTTAGAAATTCACTTACTAATCCGATGAGATTTAAGCAATTCAAACCATAGATAGGATTACAAATATTTCCAAGTACAACATACTTTCGGGTCCTAGACTACCCGTACAATAGCATAATAGTAGCTATGCACGGACTCCCGTCACCTCGTGCGTATGTAGTCCCCACAAATAGGAGCACATAACCACTTAACACCTATGAGGACAATTTCCTCTTACAAAGTTAGAAAGGAGACTCACCTCACCCCGAAGATCGATAACCGGCATTCCACGCTCTTTCGAAGACTCGCATCGATGCACAATGCTCCAAAACTAGCAAATAATTATGCAAATCCATTAATATATGTTCAATTGCTCATTACAATCCAATTTATAATAATTCCTAACCCCGATTGAAAAGTTGACAAAAACACCCTCGGGCTCACGTGCCCGGATTCCGAAATTTTTTGAAGATGAGGTTTACCTATGAACTCACAAACTCAAATATATGATTTTCTCTTAATTCCATACTCAAAATCGTGGTCAAATTCTAAGAATATCAATTTTCTAGGTTTTCCCTCAAACCCCAAGTTTTCTACAATTTCCATGTCCAAATCCGTATATAATCATGTATTTAACTCAAAACTAGCATAAATTACTTATCTCATGCTTGGTGGTGAAAATGGCATCTCAAAGCTGCTCCAAAATCGGCTCCAATAGAAGAAAATGGGGTTGAAATGAACCCAACCCAGGATTTAAAAGAACCTCACTGCCTCCAGCATTCACCTGCGGTCCCTTGACCGCTTTTGCGGTTCCGCAGGTGCGAGCCACTCTACCGCTTCTACGGTATCCTCCAGGCTCCCCTTTTCCTCTTCTACGCCTTGTCCACCGCAGGTACGGTCCCGCTTCTGCGGCTCCATGTCCGCATCTGCGGTCTCTTCACTTTTGGCCAAAACCGCATCTGCGGCTCTGCACCTGCGGCCCAAATTTTGCAGGTGCAGTTATATCAGCAACCAGCAACTTCAGCCCTTTCAAAAATCCCATTTTCGATCCGTTAACCACCCGGAATCCACCCGAGGCCCTTGGGACCCCAACCAATCATACCAACCAGTCCCAAAACATATTACGGACTTGCTCGAGGCCTCAAATCATAGCAAACAATGCTAAAACTACGAATCGACCTCCAATCCAAGCTTTATGAACTTTAGAACTTCAAACTTCTACTCTCGATGTTTAAACTTATCAAATCACGTCCGATTGACTTCAAATTTTGCACACAAGTCATATTCAACATTACGGACCTACTCCAACTTTCAGAATCAAATTCCGACCCCGATATCAGAAAGTCCACTTCCGATTGCGGTCCCAACTCCAGAATCACCATACGGAGCTACTCCTAGACTCGGAATCCCAATGGACATTAGTAACACTGACATGCACTTCAAGCCAAACTTATGAAATTTCTTCCATAGTGCTAACTTCCACAATAGGCGCCAAAATGCTCCCAGGTCATCCAAAACCCGATTCGGGCATACGCCCAAGTCCAAAATCATCATACAAACTTGCTAGAATCTTCAGATCCTGATTCTGAGGTCGTTTACTCTGAAATCCAATCTTAGTTAATTCTTCCAACTTAAAGTTTACGAAATGAGAATTCTCTTTCCAAATCAACTTCGGACTTCCCGAAATTCAATTTCGACCATGCGTACAAGTCATAATACCTGAAGTGATGCTGCTCATGGCCTCAAACCGCTGAACGACGCGCTAGAGCTCAAAACGACCGGTCGGGTCATTACATTCTCTCCCACTTAAACATAAGGATCCTTCCACAGTGTAGCCATAAGGCATTTGAAAGTCTGGTTTAGGGGAGAATTTTTGGGACATGTGTTAGCATGCCACTTGTCTGTGCCTCTTTGTGAGATTGTTCTCTTGATATTTTATAATCTCTTGTATATAATGGTTTGCTCATCTCCGCATGTAGACGCAACTCAATTGATTGAACCACGTTAAATATTTGTGTCTCTTTTGATATATTTCTTTTTTATCATCGTTCAAAGTTTGTTTTACTAGCTTCTGATCCTAATATCAAGAAAAAGTAAACAATACAAAAATGAAGAAGCTAGGATTCAACAACAAGACCATTCAAATAACATCTTCAATCAACAAAACAAGAATATTGATATCTAAAAAATCACTTTGTTTACCCTAAAATTGGATAACAATTGAATTTATACGTGGTTTTAAGAACACATGATATAACTTGGTACAAACTAAGAAGAATAAATTAGTATTGAAATTAACGATAAAAGAGTAAATGCAAACCACACAAAATAGCCTTGGCCCTCGAGTTCAGTCATACTTGAACCAAAAGATTTTTCAATTGGCTTATGAACAGAATAACAAGATAATGAAGGTAGAAAATGACAGTATATTGCTTTGTACTGCATGAATATGATGTCTTTTACAAATGATCAGACCCCCTTTATATAGTAGGGGAGTCCTACTTTTGATACAATTCTATATGAGGTAAGAAATCTCATGATTAGCTAATTAATCAGCCTCTTCTTGATACGTTCCAGGATTTTCGCCGTGATTTTCGCCCGATTACAGATATTTTGGCTCTCCGTTATTTGGCTCGGCAAGCTTCCCACAATCACGCTCGATCTCTATCTTGCTCGGTATCGATCTAGGTCAATCTCAATCTAGGTCGATCTTGATCTTGATCGGTCTCTGGGTCACGAGCTTGGCAATCTAACTTTGCACCATGGTTCAATATAAACGAGTTTGAACCTTGGCCTATCATGTTTCGGTCTCTATTAGTCATACAAAAGGGAAAGCCCAGTTTTGACCGTATACAGATAGTCTCCTTGTTCTTAGAGAGAATATGACGAGAAACGATATGAATTTCTGAGCTCCGTCTCGGTGGGACATGACATAAGCAGCGAACGTAATTGATACACTCGATCATGATGTAAGAAACAACTCGAAACGTTCTGTTGGTCCAGTTACCAAGGTATTAAATGTCTATCAGTTGCTGGTCGGCCACCATGAGTTCTGAACCGTCACCGACAAGCTATAAGTATTGTAACCTTCCTCTATTCAGACTTTACGTCCAAAGCTTTTCCCATTCTTGCTTCTCTTCAAAAGTCTCTTTGTTTTACAATTCTTGTACCCAAATTTCTTGAACTTTTAGCAAACCACATACCATCCTAATTCTCTTTTCTTCTGCTCTATAATGGCAAAAACTTCTAAAACTATACCGCAAAAAGAGGCCGCCTCTTTATCACGGCCCGCCGACAATGGAGCTACGATGGAATATCCCCTTGAGGATTTCATTCCTGGAGGGTGCCTTACTATCGCAGATTGAAAAGTCCTCCTTGGTATTGGGTCGATGTGAACCGGTCTCGAGGTATATATATGCACGATAACCGATGATCTCCTTCCCAAGGTTAAAAAGGATTGCCACTGGGTCAATAAACATGTTGTGGTACCTTCGCCCGAGGAGTCGATCACTACCCACGTGGAGGGTTTTCTAAGTGTTTACACTTACCCCTTCATGTTGGGTCCCTTAGGCCCTATTATCGTCGCCTTTCTAAAAGAGGTACAACGTGACCCTTGGCCAGATCCATCCTTCCTTTAGGAGAATAGTGATCCTCTTCCAATTCTTCGTAAGCAAAATCGAGGGATGTCCCTTCACCTTTGATCACCTTGTGCGCCTTTACAGTCCCCGACTTTATCGAGGAGGGCTGATCAAGCTTGCTCGTCAGGCCTGCAAGGCCCCGTTCTTAAGCATAGACTAGGCTTAGGACCAAGGTTGGATGTGCTGATTTGTTCGAATAAAGATTTCGGACCTGATCCCCGCTGAAGACATGCCATTTCCTGAGACACAAATCATAAGTAGTACTTTGCCTTGAATGTTTAATCTTGTTGTTCCTCCTCTTATCTTCTTCCTTATCGATGCCCTTGGTGTTGCAGTTGTGGCCCAGGTGCCCGACATAGTTCCCGAACTCAAGCAATGGGTCGAGGGCCTGGTATCGCAAAGACCATAATCCGAGCGTTCTTGTATAGAGTTATCTAAGGGTCGATGGGAGGCCCACAATCATGGTAAATTTCTTTCTTAGAACGGTTATCGTTCAAGCTTCTTCTCGAGCTTACTAGTCTTTTTTCCTTTGTAGGCCTCGAGAAGGATGTTGCAATGAGGCTCCCATCTGGTGGCGAAGAAGTCCTTCCCCAATCACTTTCTCCGAAGCAGGCCAAAGGGAAGAAAAGAAAAGGGGCTCCGAGTTCCTCAAGATCGGAAAAGAAGAAACCGAAGAAGAGGTCGTGCAAGCTAAGGGGAAGTTCCGGTGAACTCAATCCATCGACTAAGGGATGAGCCCGAGGAAGAAGAAGAAGAAGAATACAAATCCAAACTGGTGGCCTGTGTGTGGGCTGGTGTCACGGTACAAGAAGTCCTTAAACTGGCGGGCATTGAAGTTGAAACATCCCAACATGAAGAGGTCAATGAAGAAACTCTACCTGAAGCTTCCGAGCCAGAAAGGGTCGAGCCCATTCTTCCCCAAGCTAGGGGGATCGAGAGAGAGACTAGGGCGATGGTTCTCGAGCTGCAGAAAGTGCCCCGAGAGATGAACTTAGAACGATCGACATCAGTGGGTCCCCTCAGATTTCGGACGCCATGATTCATGAGGCCAGTATGTTGGAAAGACGTTCTTACGAGGAGCCTTAGGGGGTGATTGATATCTACGGCTTCTTGGATGGAGTTAAGTTCGCTGCTTTAGAAGATATCACCAGGATCGGTGACCTGCCGATGCCAAGGAATGAGCCGTCGTCGGGTGCCACTGGGTCTTCATTGATCCTAAAACTGGTGGATCAATTCTCGGCCCCAAGTGTTAATCCTGACCGAAGATGGTCAATAGCTTTTTCTATCCCGGAGGATGCCCGGGTTTTCTCTTCCCCCGTGGGGGTCGCTAGTTACCTTCGGTGATTGGTGACCGAAGAAGATCAGGCAGTGATGGACAAGGTGAAAACCCCCTGCCTTCTCAATGAAGCTCAACAAGCATTAAATCGGGAAAGTTTGTGTGTCTTTTCTTTTCATATATTCTAACTTTTAAAGTTGTAAATAACTATAACATCTTCCCTTATGTTTGCAAGCTTCAGTGCTGCATCACGAGGCTTTCCTCCGATACCGGGAGGAATTACCTCACCACGAGGCCGAGGTCCGGGACCTCACTGATAAAGTGACACCTACAAGCTTCTTAGTAAGAAGCTTCAGGCCGGTTTAGTAACAACTCGGGATGAGCATGCCGAGATGGCCGAGCAGGTATTTCGAGTGCTTCACGATAGTGGAGACGAATTGGAGATAATGACTAACGATCCGATTTTGCATGTCTGGTAGAGGCTTGAACATATCGAGAGCTTCAGAAACAAGTAAATACAACTCGAGCTGAGGCTGAGGAGTTTAAGAAAAATATGGACACCTTAGCCTCGAAAAGGGAAGCTGCCCAAGCACAACTGGAGTCGGCCGAGAACCAGCTTCGAGCTGCAAGAGAGAAGGCCTTGGTGCAGGTCAAGAAAATCGAAGAGCTTCAGTCCCAAGTGGACTTGGCTAATTGTGATAAGGCGAACTTGGCCAATGAGCTCAAGGCGTCCAAGTCTGAGGTGGCCGTGGCCAACACCAAAGACGATGCTAAAGTGGCCCAATATAAGGTCAGCGTCGAGGCCATCCAGGCGCAGGACAAAAGCATGGTGGATCATGCAAAGTGGCAAGCTCGAAGGGAAACCCTCGAGGGAGTGTTGATACCCAATTTTTATCTATATATTTTAATATGCAAAATACTTTCAAAATAGCATATGTATGCATATATAAGTATGTCCAAATATTTTATTATTTTTCCTTAATTTTTAAAGATTTTTAAACTAATTTATTTCCCTATTTTATTCATAAAAACCCAATAATAATTCCCAAATTATCATTTTGGTGATTCATTTATTGGATTCTCATATTTATACTAAAATATAGCTAAGATATATTTTGCATATTTTTACAAATTTATTTAGTATTTTTAAAGCTCAATTGCAATATTAGCCCCTTTTAAGATTTAATTGCGTTTATATTTATAAAAATTAAGTCCAGTATTTTTAAATTGATAATTATGTATTACAAATCATTTTAGTACTTTCAATTTATTTTCAAAATTTAATTTACTATTTTTAATAAAATAAATGGGAAAAAATAGCTATTTAAAATCTAGCCAGATTTCATTTCAATTGTAGCCTAATTCTACCTCAATTGAACCCCGACCCAATTTCAATTTAAAACTGACCCAAACCCAATTTCATTAAACCACCCACTTACCCGTTTTAATCCGGGCCGTTGATCATTCAGATCAACGACCAATAATCACCTTTGCCTTAATTAATTCCAAACTACCCCTAAACCTTTTCATTTGTTACCATACGCCGCCTGTGAATCCCTCCTCTCCCAAATCCTCTCTACAACACCTTCAAACCCTAGCCGCCGCCACCCTAATCCACCCTAATCCATGGCCTTCCGAGGTCATCGGAGACCTATACCAGCCTTCCAGGGCTTCTATGTGTTTGGTTCTGTGGTCTCATGACCAGACTCTGAAGGGATTTGGCCCAGTCTTTGCTCGATGACCCTTCTCCTGTTATCCCTGACTTTCTCCGGCCAGCCATGGCCATTCAAGTCAGACCTTTGACTTTCCTGGTTAGATCAGTAACTTTCAAGGCCTTTCTCATTGCTTTTGGGTTCTTCTGAAGTCCTAATCTCTAAGGCCTTTTCGACTTCTTTCAGATCTACCTTAGATCTATGTTTGCCATGAGTTTTTAACCATCATCTCGAAGCTTCTTTAACATTGCTTTAAAAAAAAGACTCTTCATATTTTTCGATTAGGGTTTTCTCCTTCAAGTTTTCTTTTCAAAATGTTTTTCTCTGATTTTAATGTGTCTGTGGTTTTACTATGTTTTGTTCATGTTATTCTCCTATCTGAGTTAGGATATTGAAAACCCTAGTTACTTTGGGTACATCGAGTTCTGAAACTGTTTGTTGGATAAGTGTTTGTCTGGTTATGTTCTTGTTCGATTTATTTGATTATCATCTTTTAAGCTTGATTATTGTTGAAGGAACCTATGTCTTTGGGTTGGAAACTGTTCGTTTGGATACCTGACTCGACTTGAGGTTTTCCTGAATCTCTTTTCTTTATGTGATTCCTCTAATTCTAGGTTTTTACTATATTTAAAACTCGACTATGCCTGAAACCCTAACTTTTCAAAGAGTTTCTCATATGTTACTATGAGACCCTTTGCATGCTTCGGATACTCTATTTTTTCTTCACTGTTGATTCAATGTGACTAGACCTACTGGACTATCATGCTTCGAATGTTTGCTATCTACTGAACTTTGTGCTACTATTGCATGTTGTTTCTTTTGCCAATAGGTTTGGCTTCACATGTCTAATGTTTGTGCACTCTATTTATATGTTGAGGTTCCTTCTTTGATTGATCTTCATTCTTGGGGCTGATTTCAAACTTTTCTTTTGTGAAACTCTAACTCGTCTGTTAAAGTTAATTGATTCTTTCCTTATTTTGCTTTACTGAATCTTTTTCTCGAAATAAGTGTATTTCTGTACTTCGACTCGATTGCTTACTTAATGTTTTACTACTTTTTTATGGCAATAATCAGTCTGCCTACAAACTGATTTTCTTTCCTTATTTTGAATCTGTTAGCCCCGTTAAACAAGTGATTCCTCAATTAAAGGGAAATCACTTGGTTGATTGATTCAGACTGTTGATTGTTTCTATATTTGTGTTAAAACTTTACTTATTACCTTATTTCTCACATGTTTTCAAAAGGCTATAAATACCCTGCACCCCTCTTCTTTCAAAGATACAAACTACTTGAGTTCAGAACACACACTTCACTCAAACTCTCTCTCTCTTTTCTCTGTTACTGCCTGTGTTGCTGCCTTGTCTAGCCGGCTGAAAGCCAAGGCTAGGCTGTGGGAACTTGCTCACTTTACTTTCTGCATTTGCTTCTTTACTGGTATATTCTAATTAACTTTCCAGCATCAACAACAACATGTTTTCTTTGCTATTTCCCTCACTCTTGCCTATTTCTGTTTGTGTTTCAATCAAGTTGCATTGTTAAGCATGTTGTAATCTACCCCTTCCTTTTCTGAATTCATGTTTCCCTTCTGTATGAACTCTATCAGTCACTTATGAACCTCAAACCCCCCATATCCCCTATGTGTTTGTATTTCTTGGTTGGTTTGAGGTCATGCCAGCATTAGACATTGCTGTGCATGACCCAAACCTGACCCTCCCTAATCACATACTTCATATCCTCTTTATGTGTGTATCCTCTGGCTGGTTTATGGGCATACCAGCATCACTTATTGCTGGGCATGTCCAGATTTTTGACCCTTCTTAGGGTCATAAGCCACCTGCAATGTATTCCCAAACTCCTGCCCCCTTTGTGTTATTACTGATGCTGTATAATTTTAGCTTTTACTACTACTGCTTTCCAAACTAACCCTCTCCCCTCTGCATTCTCCACTCAGTTTTAAATCTTTACTCATACACTTCCACCATATTCTTAGACTTAAGTTCTGCCCCTCTTATGTGAGCCTTGCCTTGGGACACATGAGCTCTATCTGAACTTGGACACATAAGGGTTGGCCCTTCCACACTGCACTCATCTCTATCTGGTTATACAACTTGGGTGTCAGCACTGCCTGGGGTCCCCTTGAGAGCCTTAGGGAACTTTGATACACTCAAGTCTGAGAAAGGCTTTGAAACAATGGTATTTGAGGTGGTTTATTCCATAACTCAGAGAGGAAGTCAAGAATCAGGCTTCCTCTGGTTGTAACTTTTCTTTTATACTTCCTTGATGTAATTCATTATTCAGTTTGTAATAATTTGTAATAAACATTGGGGTTGGCTAGTGAAAAGGGCTGGGTAATTATGCATGCTTAAGGGTAGAAATCATGCCTATAAGATTTGTTGTTTTAATTTCTACATGTTTAACCCTGCACTTAGGTATCATACCTATAAGATCCGTTTTTTAAATTATGCATGTTTAATTCTGCATTTAGATACCATGTCTATAAGACATGTTTTTACTAAAATTCCGCATGTTCTACATCTAGGGAACCTGCCTATAGGACTTGCTTAAATTCTGCATGTTATTGTCACATTTAGACACCATGTTCTTAGGATCTAAATGGTTAAAATCAGATATCATGTCCATAAGGTTAAGAACCAGTACCCTTTTTTTTAGAAATCATGTCTATAAGAATAAAAAGGAGCAATACTAGATATCCTGCCTATAGGATCTGAAAATATTTAAAATCAGTTCGACTCTGAACTAGTTTTTAACGACCTTACTCCTTTATTTAACGCAGTTTAGAGAGCATGCCTATAAGATTTCCAAATCGTTTTTTTAAAACTGTTATTACTTTTCCACATGCTGAATCAATAGTAGATACCATGTTCATAGGATCTCACCCCAAACGCTTAGGCAAGCTTTAGGTGATAATAAAAAAAATGAAATCCGCCTCTGTTAAGTAGTATTTGCTACAACCAGTAGGCAAGCCTGATTCGGACTTCTTATCTGAGTTATGTAATAAATTGGTCTGCCTCAACAATTGGAACTCCCCTTTTGCCTTAGTATTTTAAATTTCAGACCCTAAATGTATGTTCAAGCCATGCTATTTATGTGTTTGTTTGAGGAGGTATACATGAGCCTTTTATTTGTCTACATGCTTCCCCTAACGTGCAATATTATGTGTTTTGTATGTCGCCTTAGATTTTTACCTTTTGAAATCCAAGTCAGCCTAATATCCCTCCCCTTTAGGAATAGTAGTCCTAAGTTCCTCCGGGACTGATAGGAATGGGACGGGTAATAGCATGCAATAGAAATCGAGACCAATTCGCGCTTTAATACCTTGACGGGGTGGGAAGGGTAGATATGGATATGATGACCGGTGCGCTAATACCACGTGTATCCCCTCATTTGAAGAGTGTCATACCGGGTATCGCATTGATGTGATCCATATTAAATATAAACCTAGGACCCCCTTCCCCTTTTATTTGCAAATTTCTTTTCAAAACTCTTCTTTTAATTGTTCTTTCAAACTCTTATGTGTTTAAATTTAAATCTCCTACTATTTGAGCCTATATTTGTCTATTTGCTAAATTGCACAAATTCACAAGAAACTGTCTGGCCGGGAACCACACTAGTAGATCCTGAGGGGTGCCTAACACCTTCCCTTTGGGATAATTTCAAGCCCTTACCCTATCTCTGGTTATCAAACAACTTAGAAGTGAACCCTTATAGGTATCCTAATGTACCTTAAATTATTAGGCGGCGACTCTTCAAATGCAAAACCTAGTTCCCAAAAGGAACGAGTTGTCCTACACCCGAAAATGTCATAAACCCGATCTCTCGATTTCATAAGAGGGAAAAAGGGGGCGCGACTGGGAGTCCATGCTCAGGGCTTCGATATACAGGTTGAACTCGAGAACGCCAAAGCAGAAGAAGCCAGGGCTCGAAAGCTGGCCTTACCCAAGGAAGACTCAGAGAGTTTAAGTAAGTCTGAAGGCAGGGAAGATCCCGAGGGCGGAGATGTCGCCTCCGATGAAGATAAGGCTACTTAGGCCTTTATACTTTTTGCCTTTCTTTTGCATCTTTTTGAGGCCGTTTCGCCCATTGTAATTTTTTTTGAATTAAGCCATTTTGGCCTCAGTAAAAGACTATTATGTAAATATATACAAGGCTTTCTTTCCCTTTTGGCTTTCGACTTTTTCCTTTGCTTTATTACTTGCATTCACAAAGGTTAGAATGCCTTAGCATAAAATAACTTAGGTTGTGTAAGTTCGAACAACCTTGCCTTTACATTATTTTTGTTTTTGGGTCATCTTGGAGGTTCGGGGTTACCGGGAACCTTTTTCCAAAGTAAGTAACTCAGACCATAGTTTGTCGAGGGTAGCCTTTAAAATTGGTTATGAAGATTTTGAAGGCCTATTTTTTGTTGCGGTTCTCGGACGTCTCTGAGCCATGTTAATGCGGACATAGCCTTTTAATTCAGGCGTAGCCCAGTGAGCTAGCTTTCTCGAGTTATCCAGGCTTGCCTAAGATAACAGTCCCGAGTGCGTATGGCCGTGGCCTTTAGAATTCAGGGGTTGCCTAAGAGGTCTTATGCCTCGATGATTAATAGTTCGATCTGTTCGATTTTGTTTTTCGGATGGCAGTCCCAGAGTGTGGGAGTGATCATCCAAACTCTGGTTATAACCGACCTTTGAGCTCGTTTCCTTAAGAGATCTATAGTACGAAATTGTAAAGTGGAAATTTTTCTAAGACATAAGATAATTGCAAGGAAAGTACTTCTCTTTATTCTTGTGAAGAAATAGTAACGCATGCATACATGTTTTATGCCAGGGCTTGAGCAACCTATGTGAGCGCGGTTCGTTTGACCGTTTGGCCCTTACAACAAATCTTACCTATCGAGACCCTTCTATTAGGAAGTAATTTCCTTGTAAAAGGTTGATATCTAAGGGTAATGCCCCCCAGTATTCGAGGTTGATTGTAGAGGAACATTGTATACTGTTAGTGTTGTCTTCGACACCAATTCGTGATTCGCATTTGATTCTAAGTTAGCACGATCCACTGTTGCATCGTTAAAAAATTTGTCGAAAAACCCAATTGGGACAAAAACAATTCAAGGGAAAAATAGTGCAACGCGTGCTTTCAAACCTAAAAACTTTGTGCTGCTCCTTGTCGACTACATACAAGTGTTAGCCCGAAAATAGAAAGAAATGAAATGCGGTCGTATCTTAGCAGTAATATCGTTTAAGATGAGTTACGTTCCAATTATTTGGTAATTGTTCTCCGTTTATCATTCCGAGCTTATAGGACCCTTTCCCTGTGATCTCGAGAATCTAGTATGGCCCTTCCGAGTTCGGACCCAATTTCCCTTCGTTTGGTTTCCGGGTGTTTAATGTGACCTTCCTTAGTACTAAGTCCCTGACATTGAAGTATCGAAGGTTGGCCCTTTGATTGTAATACCTTTCGATCCGTTGCTTTTGGGCGGCCAATCAAACAAGGGCAAATTCATGCCTTTCATCCAATAGCTCCAGGCTTGTATTCATGGCCTTGTCATTCGATTTCTTTGTTGCATATCAAAATCTGATACTCGGCTCCCCGACTTCGATTGGTATTATAGCTTCGGCACCATAAACCAATGAGAACGGGGTAGCCCCGGTACTGGACTTCGAAGTTGTGCGATATGCTCAAAGAACTTCGGGTAGGATCTTTTTCCATTTTCCCTTAGCGTCAGTCAACCTTTTCTTAAGGTTTTGGATTATGGTTTTGTTGGTCGATTCGGCTTGTCCGTTCCCACTAGGGTGAAAAGTTTTGACAAGATCCTTTTGATTTTATGGTCTTCGAGAAATTTGGTCACTTTACTGTCGATAAACTGTTTTCCGTTGCCACATGCAATTTCGGATGGTATCTCGAATCGACATATGATGTGGTCCCAAATGAAGTCGATGACTTGCTTCTCCTTGACCTTATCGTATGCCTCTGCTTTAACCCACTTAGAGAAATAGTTAGTCGTAAATAAGGCAAATTGAGCCTTACCTGGTGCCGATGGAAGAGGGCCAACGATGTCCATCCCTCACTTCATGAATGACCATAGAGATAAAACCAAATGCAGCAGCTCCCCGGATTGATAAATCATCGGAGCTTGTCTTTAGCACTTATCACATTTTTTCACGAACTCCTTCGTATCTTTTTCCATATCGATCCGTTAATAGCCGGCTCTAATTACCTTTCGAACCAATGATTCGGTGCCTAAGTGGTTCTCACAGGTGCCTGAGTGGACTTCCATCAAAACGTACTCGGTATCTCCCATACCCAAATATATTTCTAGCGGGCCATCGAACATTCTCCTGAGGAAGGTTCCATCACCGGACAAGATAAATCGGGCTGCGTTTATGTGCAGGGCCCTCGATTCATTTGGATATGAGGGAAGTTTCTCGGTCTTCAAGTACTCTACGTATTTATTTCTCCAATCCCAAGTTAAGCTTGTGGTGTTTATTTCGGCGTGACCTTCCTCTACTACCGACCTCATGAGCTGTATGACTGCCCCCGAGTTGAGCTTGTCATCTTCGACCGACAATCCTATGTTCGCAAGGGCATCGACCTCACTATTTTGATCTCAAGGCACGTGCTGCAAAGTCCACACTGTAACTTGTCTAGGTATCTTTGCATTCGTTCTTCTCTAACTTCGAACGTTCCGTTAACTTGGTTTACTACAAGGAGGGAGTCACACTTAGCTTCGATCACCTCCGCCCCCAAGCCTTTGGCCAGTTCGAGACCTATAATTATGGCCTCATATTCAGCCTCATTGTTAGTCAATTTAATAGTTCTAATAGATTGTCTAACTATATTACTTGTGGGTGGCTTCAGAACGATGCCAAGTCCGGACCCCTTTACGTTTGAGGCACCATCCGTAAAGAGGGTCCAGATTCCCTAAGACATTCCCGATTTTACCAACAACTCTCTTTCGACTTCGGTTATTAGGGCCGACGTAAAGTCGGCTACAAAATCTGCCAAATTTGGGATTTAATGGTTGTTCGGGGTTGATATTCGATATCGTACCCGCTGATTTCGACGACCCATTTGGCCAATCACCCCGAGAGTTTGGGTTTATGCAATATATTTCGTAAAGGGTAGGTTGTCACAACACATATAGGATGGCACTGAAAATATGGTTTCAGTTTTCTAGAGGCACTTAGCAAGAAGAGTGACAATTTTTCTAGGTGAGGATATCCAGTTTCGGTCTTACCTAAGGTCCTACTAACATAATAAATCAGAAATTGCATACCTTGTTCTTACCGGACTAGGACTCCACTTACCGCTATTTGCGATACTACTAGATACAAGTATGGTCGTTCGTTTGCCCTTGGAATGTGAAGCAATGACGGGCTCGATAAGTATCACTTAAGTTATTCTAAGTCCTGTTGGCATTCCGGGGTCCATGTGAAGTTGTTTTTCTTTTTCAGCAACAAGAAAAATCGAGTGCTTTTATCAGACGACCTCGAGATGAATCGCCCCAGGGCTGCAATGCGCCCGATTAGCCTTTGTACCGCCTTCACATTATCCACTACCATGATATCCTCGATAGCTTTGATCTTGTGGGGGTTGATCTCAATCCATCGGTTGGATACCATAAATCCGAGAAATTTACCGGACCCGAACACACACTTTTTTGGATTCAGCTTCATGTTGTATTTTTTCAATATAATAAAGGTTTCCTGCAAATGCTTGAAATGGTCCTCTGCTCGCAAGGACTTAACTAACATATCGTCAATATGAACTTTCATGATTTTTCCTATTTGTTCTTCGAACATTTGATTTACTAGTCGTTGGTAAGTGGCACCGACATTTTTTAATCCAAATGGCATTATGTTATAGCAGTATGTGCCATACTTAGTGAAGAAAGAAGTTTTTTTGGTCACCCGGGTTCTTCCGTATTTGGTTGTACCCGGAATAGGCATCGAGAAAACTGAGAATATCGTGACCGGCCATGGCATCAATCATGTGATCAATGTTAGGCAAAGGGAAAGAATCTTTGGGGCATGCCTTATTTAAATCTTTATAATCCAGACACATTCTCATTTTTTCCCCTTTTTTAGGAACTACTACTACGTTTGCTAACCATTCCGGGTATTTGACCTCCCGGATGGACCCTATTTTAAGGAGATTAGTCACCTCGTCCTTGATAAAAACATGCTTGATCTCGGATCGGGGTGTCCTTTTTCGCTTTACCAGATGGTATTTCGCGTCTAAGCTAAGCTTGTGAGTAGTGATATCCAGTGGGATCCATGTCATATCGAGATGAGACCATGCAAAACAATCCATATTAGCTTTAAGAAATTGAATGAGTTTTTTCTTGAGCTCGGGAGTTAACCCCGTGCCTAGGTATACCTTTCTATCGGGTAGATGTTCGATCAACGCGATTTGCTCCAGCTCTTTGACCATTGATTTGGTAGCATCGAAATCATCGGGAGCTATAAAGGATAGAGGAACCCCGTAATCGTCGTCTTCGTCAATCCCTTGCTTGTCCGATCGGGTCGAGACTGGCATCGATGATTGATATTTGGATTCTTGTTTCGCTTTCGAACCTGAGTCCTTTGTCGATGAGAGTGTTGATATTGGAATTACTTCATCGATGACAAATATCTCATTTGCGGTGGGTTGTTCCCCGTAAACCATCTTTATCCCCTATGGTGTTGAAAATTTTAATACCTGGTGAAGGGTCGAGGGTATGACCCTCATGTTGTGGATCAATGGTCTTCTGAATAGGGCATTGTATCTCATGTCCCCCTCGATTACATAAAACTTGGTCTCCTGGGTGGTACTGTCTATGTTTACCGGCAACGTAATTTCTCCCTTAGTAGTTTCGCAAGCTATGTTGAATCTGTTAGCACTCGGGCCGCAGGTAGGATCTGGTCCTATAGGCCGAGTTATTCTACGACCCTCGATCGAATGATGTTGGCCGAGCTACTTGGATCAATTAGCACACGTTTAACTCGAGTTTTATTCATAAGTACAGAAATTACTAGTGCATCATTATGGGGTTGCATGATTCCTTCTGCATCCTCATCGTTGAAAGATAGAGTCCCTTCTGGTAGGTCATCTCGAGTCCGTTTTTCCGACATTTGGTGCGTTTTATCATCAGACCTTGAGGAATATTGACATCATATGGATGACATGCTGGGGTTCTTCTTGTTCATTTTGTTTGTTGGTGTCCCTGTTTATGAAGTGATTCTTAGCTCAGTCACTCAGAAATTCTCGAAGGTGACCGTTGTTCAACAACCGAGCTACTTCTTCCCTCAATTGTCGACAATCCTCCGTCCTGTGGCCATGTGTGCCATGATATTTGCATAATTTGGTTGGGATCCCTTTGTGTTGGATCAGTTTGCAAAGGTCGAGGCTGTTTGGTTTCGTTGATGCGCCCGATAGCCGATATGATGGCAGTCGCATCAACATTAAAGTTATACTTTGACAATCTTGGTGCCTCTTTGGGTCCAATAGGTCTTTCGAAGCCATTCTTGATCATGAGTCCTTGAGAGTTGTGACCTCGATCATTTCTCCTTTCATTTCGTGGAGAATTTTGCACAAATTCGCCGCTCATACGATCTCCATTATATGTATGATATCGATCTCTATCGACCTTGGTTCTCGGTCAATATCCCTCTTGATTCTATCGACGGGTCTGATAGGATAAATGGACCCTGAAGGAGCCCCAAGTTGATCGTCCTCAACCCTGATCTTTGATTGATACCGATTATGTATATCGGCCCAAGTAACAGCCGGGAATTCTATCAAATTCTGCTTCAATTGTTGTGAAGCCACTGAGCTTCGAATGTTGGGCCCTTGAGTGAAAGCTTGAATAGCCTAATAATCAACGACCGGTGGCAAGTCCATCCGTTCCATTTGGAATTGAGACACAAATTCCCTGAGCATTTCGTTGTCCTTCTGCCTTACCTTGAAAAGGCTGGATCTTCTAGTTTCGACCTTGATGGCCCTGGCGCGTGCCTTTACAAAAGAACCTGGAAGCATAGAAAATGAGTCAATAGAATTAGGTGGTAAATTATGGTACCATATCATAGCTTCCTTTGTCAGGTCTCCCCGAACTTCTTTAGCAAGACGGATTCGATCTCGTCGTCCTCTAGATCATTCTCTTTGATAGCACATGTGTAAGAGGTAACGTGCTCGTTCGGATCGACCGTTCCATTATAGTTAGGGATCTCGGGCATGCAGAACTTCTTGGGGATTGGCTTTGGCGCCGTGCTCGGGGGAAAAGGTTTTCTACGAATTTTTTAGAATCCAGTCCTTTCAATATTGGTGGTGCCCTCGGGATTTGATCGACCCTGGAGTTATAAGTTTCCATCTTCTCGTCGTTTGCCTCGATCTTCTTTTCCCCTGGCTCAATTCGCTTTGTCAATTCTTTGAGAATCTTTATGATTGCAGGGTTGGTCTCCGACTCTTTTTCGCTCGATTTTCTTGAAACCGATTCGACCATGTGTACAACTTCCTGGGACGGCTCGAGCTCGACCCTGCTTGGTGTGTGATTCTGGTTTTGGAGCTTGGCTATTGCTGCCTGCTGAGCCTGCATTATTTCGAAGATCACCCGCAGGTTGATCCCGCCATGCTCACCGCCACGTGCGTTTTGAGCGGTTGATCGAGCATCCCCACGAACGCTGCCTTCGGGATCGAAGGCCAAATTTCCTTTGATGGCTACATGTGACCTGACGTGGATTGGATCTAAAGCCGGGACTCCATCGAGGCCAACCGAGGGTACCTCGTTCCCTGGTGTCATGTTATTATTTTGGCATGGTGGCCGAAATCATTGTCAATGTGTTGGGGTGCTGACTGAGAATTCGATATTTTTTAGTCCTGTAATCAAAGATACTTCAAAGAACAAGTGTAAAATAATGCATATCACAAAAGTTTGTACCACGTAATCACTATTATCCTTAGCCCCACGGTGAGCGCCAAACTGTTTATCCTAAAATCGGATAACAATTGAATTTATACGCAGTTTTAAGGACACATGTTATCACTTGGTACAAATTAAGAAGAATAAATTAGTATTGAAATTGACGATGAAAGAGTAAATGCAAACCACACAAATTAAATAGCTTTGGCCCTCGAGTTCAATCACCCTTGAACCAAAATATGTTTCAACTGGCTTATGAACAGAATAACAAGATAACGAAAGCTAGAAAATGATAGTATATTGCTTTGTATTGCGTGAATATGATATCTTTTGCAAATGATTAGACCCCTTTATATAGTAGGGTAGTCCTACTCTTGATACAATTCTATATGAGGTAAGAAATCTCATGATTAGCTAATTAATCGGCCTCTTCTTGATACGTGCGTGATTTTTCGCCGCGATCTTCGCCCGATTGCAGATATTTCGGCTCTCCGTTATTTGGCTTAGCAAGCTTCCCTCGATCTCGCTCGTTCTCTATCTTTTTCGGTCTCGATCTTGATCGATCTCGATCTTGGTCGGTCTCTGGGTCACGAGTTCGGCAATCTAACATTGCACCATGGTTCGATATAATACAAGGTTGAACCTTGGCCTATCATGTTCCGGTCTCGATTAGTCATACAAAAGGGCAAGCCCGGTTTTGACCGTATACACACTTTTTCTCATCATTACATACAGGGAACTGCTCGTTGTTATGCAACATCTAATCAAAATTTCTGTTGATCAACAGTTTCACTCAATAAAACAAGGTTAGGAGGAAATTTTGCATTGTAGGAAAAATTTCATAATCATCAGTCCAGTGATATTGCCAAAATGAGAGAAAACTACGCTTTGAATATTTCCTTTTTGTTTGAGAAGTAAACCATCTTCCTTTATCACAGACGCAACAAAAATATGACCCTTTACTCTAGGCCACTGAGACAACAATAGAAGACCGATTGTAAGAGCAACAAAGTTAACATGTACAATTCATTAGGATCCTTCCGCTTGAATCCTCACTGAGGAACACTATAATAGAACTTTATAAAGGGCAGCCCGGTGCATTAAGCTCCCGCTATGTGCGGGGTCTGGGGAAGGGCAAGACCACAAAGGCCTACCATACGCAGCCTTACCCTGCATTTTTGCAAGAGTCTGTTTCCACAGCTCGAACCCGTGATCTCCTGGTCACATGGCAGCAACTTTACCAGCTACGCCAAGACTCCCCTTCTATAATAGAACTTTATAGTAGTTGTTATTTGGTAAACTCCGAGGAGATATAGAAAAATAAACAAGATAAAGGAACTCTCCTGTTAGCCGGTTTCATTTAGCATGCCAACTGTGAATGTAGGAGTCTTCCCTCCTAACCCTCAAAGAACAATGAGAGTAAATGAAATTTATACATGTGATTTCATTTTCAACATGATACGTAATTGCAAAAGAAAATAGGTTCTAAAGTGAGTCAACAGTACAAGAGGTCTACACCATCGATATACGACATGAAGTTCTTACATTATACTCCTAATAGAGTATTACCATCTTGAATACTATGATATGAAAGATTACAGATCACCAGCAAGCAAGATTACTCGACTAGAGCAGACTAAGAGTAAAGGTAAGGCTGCTAAAAATCAGATAGCAATTCACAATTCTTCAAAAAAGGGTCTGAAAATCTTCAACAACTTACATACTTCTGTACATAGGACAGTACTAGATTCACAAATTCAATGTCAAAGTCAAACTCACCACATATATCCACACCTGAGAAGTAAAGACAAAAGGAAAATAGCTGCTTCAAATGAAACTCATTGACATTTCTGAGAGAGAACATTTAATGCTCCGTAGAAGCCTGAAGGAGTCCGTCGCGAATCTGGCTTGCCACATCTCTTACAGCACCAGGCCCATGAGGAAGGAAAACGACAGATGATTTGCTGGAAGCGCCAATTTCTTTCATGGTGTCAAAGTACTGAGTTAAAAGGACCATGTCCATAACATCCTTTGCCGAGGTTCCAGGCACATTCACTGAGAAGCCGAGCACACTGTCTCTTAAACCATCCACAATTGCTTGACGCTGTCGTGCAATACCTAACCCTGAGAGATACTTTGACTCTGCCTCTCCTTCAGCCCTTTTAATTTGTAAAATCTTCTCAGCCTCTGCCTTTTCATTTGCAGCCACCCTCATCCGAGCAGCTGTACAGTTGAAGACATAAAAATAGCAAGACAAAAACCGGTTAAGAATATTAGCCTTCAATTTGGCAAAGTAAAAACACTACCCTCACCCTCCAAATCCTTGCTTTACAGCCCAAAAATCATTAAATGGGTAAAAGAGAATAGACACTAGTCCTTGAGGAGCATGGTATGCATAAAAGTCATCAGAGTTCCTAACACTGCCATGCGGCATCTGCCTATAGAACTTATTCTGCATAAATAATTCACTAAGGTAGTGCCGGGGAAATTCCATCAAAAGTTATTCATATTCCTCTTGAGCTTATGTAGTCAGAGCATTTGAGAAACAGCTTCGTCATTGTTAGGCATAATCAGAGGGAAAGATTTTAGACATACCAGCATTGATTTCATTCATAGCTCTCTTAACACGTTCATCTGGTTCAATATCAACTATAAGTGTCTGAACAATTTCATATCCATAAGCCGACATCGCCTGTAAAGGATCATGACAGTTCTCATATGAGATCAAATAAATAATTCAGAGTGCTGATATCGGTGACAAAAACCACAAAGAATTGGATTACCTTCTCAAGTTCATCCTCAACAGCCTTGGCAATTTCATTTTTTTGCTCAAAGACATCATCAAGATTGAGTTTTGGAACACTTGCTCTTATGACTGGAAAAATAAAGAACATAGATTTTTTTTGAATTGGTAAAATCAATTTATTGTGGTAAAGATATGCTTGTAGAAGAATAAAACTCAACTTTAAAATACAAATCATAAAAAGATAAAGAGAGAAAGCTTAGATGTCTACCATCAAAAACATAGGCCTGAATTTGACCCTTAGTGTTACTTAGTCTGTAGAAAGCATCATTTGCTTTATCTGCCAGGGCACGATACTGAATTGACGCAACAACATTGACAAATACATTATCCTGCATATTTTTGCAATAAATGTACAAGTCATATACTCGTACAATATTGAAAAGCTGACACCTACTTACGTTGTGCAGTTGCCAAATTGTGGTTAAGTTTGATGATTTGGCTATGAAAAACCAACACATGTACAGGAAAAAGAATAGACCTTTGTCTTGGTCTCGCAGCGCACATCCAATTGCTGCACCCTGAGGGAGAGATGACCAGCTAGCTTGAATCCAAGGAACCAAGGGAGACAGTGGCACCCAGGCTGAAGCACATCTTGATACTTGCCAAATTGCTCCGTAATTGCAACCGTGGATTGATCAACTTGTACGCAGCACAACAAATTGCCCATACTCTGTAAAGATGGCATTAAAAGGAAGATGATCCACAAAAGTGACCCATAAAACATGCTCAAAAAATATTACACCAAAGGAACTTGTCATTCAACCAGCAACTTAGACTATACCAGGTTCATACAACAATTTATACTATCCTAAATCCAACTTCCAAATACCCTTTTCCAACTTAACCTCATATACTACTTTTTTTCCCAGAGTATCAACCGATTCATGTCAAATGGCTACAAGTTTACAAAATATAGTTGCACACCTCAAATTCACAATCCAACAGGGGTAAACTTATTTCCAAATTCGAGTTTTCTGTGTGTGTGTGTTTGGGGGGGGGGGGGGGAGCAGTTCTATGTGATAAGTTACAGCAAAATTTGCAATAAGTTCCTAGTTAACCAAGAAAAGATTCAGTGTCACATTCAGCAGTCTAATCCTTGTTTTCCACTGTATGCATTTGCATCTACAAAAGGCTTATCCCATCAAATTGACATGGAAATTGAATTTTCCTGTCAGTCTTCTAGGTGAAAAAAAGAAGAAGAAACCTTTCAACCTAATTTAATTACCATATCAAGCCAAATCAGACTTTCAATTCAGTTCAAGAAGGCAAGAAACTAAAATCCATGTCATCAAAGAAATCAGAGAAGCTATTCTCAGTTTATAACTTATTTACAAAATTGATCCCATGTCATGCATTAACTCCATAACAAAAAACTGCTAAAGAAAAATCAATTGAATTGGCCAAAGAAACTTACGACTTAACAGCAAGCAATAGAGCACAGGAATAGCAAAAAAGAGTATGGAGAATTGAATTGGGTTTCGCTAGGTTGAGTAAGTTTTGAGTTTACATTAATATAAGGGATATGGACGTGGAGGAGGAGACTTGGTGAGAAAGTACGTGGAGATGGAGTTGGAGACTTAAAAGTTGTAGACTTGGAAAATATCAAAATTCCGTTAGGCTGTCCTACGTAGCAGGCAATAACTTATCAATTGTCAACTTGTTGCCATTGCGTTTGGATATTGACATATTGTATTGGTGGTACACAATATTTGTCCGATTACTTTAATAAAAAGGAATTTTTACATTCCTATGCCACATAGAAAACCTCATTACCCTCAATATTTAAGGTTTGACTTAATTACACTTAGTATACCAAATTATCAATTCTATATCATAGTGTATTTTAACCTAAAAAGCTAGCATTCTTACCTTGAGCAGTTTTTGTTAACATATTAGAATATGTCACCTAATTGAGTCCAGCTCATAAATTTTTTTAATTGACAATGACGAAGGAATATTGAGTAATATAATACGTACTCCTTTTCATGGATCGAGAATTCAAATTTTGTAGAAAATTGAAGAGCAGATATCACAATCATTTTTATATTCTAGTCGAACCATTGGGCTATGTACAACCATGTGATGGAGAGTATTAGTTTTGTAAAATCTGAACTTAAGTTTGATAAACAAATATTTGTTTATTTTTTTATTTAATTACATATTAATATTCCCACTATGGATTATTAATTATCAGTTTATCTTTTAGTCCAAAGCAATAAAGTAAAAGAACCACAACATTAGTGTATCAACTACATCTTCTTGACAACAATTGAAGAATGTAAAAATTTCTATGTGGCATAGGAATGTAAAAATGCATCTACAATTGAAAACAATGCATCTACAATCAGAATACAAATAATCTACAATTCATCTACAAAATATCTATAAACTGGGTATATTAAATTTTAATATCCCAATCCCCATTCGATTGTAGTTTAATTGAGATTTTCGACATAATTGCGTTTTTTGCAGAAGATTTGTAGAAGTTTTAGTCGTCTTTGATTAGTGAAAACAGAAAACAAAGCATCTACAATTAGAATACAAATAATCTACAATTTATCTACAAAATATCTACAATGAATTTTTATATTCCAATTCTCATTCAATTGTCGCATAATTTGGATTTTTGACATAATTGCGTTTTTTCAAAAGATTTGTAGAAGTTTTATCCATTTTTTATTTGTGAAAACAGAAAATAAAGCATCTACAATCAGAATACAAATAATCTACAATTTATCTACAATTTCTGCAATATGTCATCATCTTCTTCTTCGAGTTTCAATCTGAAATTCAGTCAAAACTAAGTCTAATCTTCACCAAAACCCCTCAAAATTGAGATATAAACTCCAAACCATATTCCCGATTATTTTTAACAACACCCAATCCAAATAAATAATGATTTTTGAAAACCCAAATTTGAATTCAAAGCTTTCAAGCTTTTTAATGGCTGTCAATGGTGGAATTGCTGCTCTCTTTTCATTTGCTTTGTATTGCTGAAATTTGCGATTGAGAAATAGAGAGAGATGTAAAGAGAAGTCAGATATATATATGATATTTGGTTAATTTTCTGTATTAATGATCTGGCAAATTACTAATGATTTCGTAGATTTTCTAAATTACTTTTACAAATGATGAAGATATAAATAAAGTTAACTGTTCTGAGATGTTGATTGTAATGTTCAGTTTCATAAAGTCAATATAAAGTAATTGTTCAGTATCTTTTCCTTTTCTTTAATGTTCAGCTTCATAAAGTCAATAAAGAAAAAATAAAACAGGGATGAAGGGCATCTACGACAATTCGATGGTGCACGGAATCTTTACCAGTCAAAAGCAAAAACTGATAAGGAATTAGGAAGGAATCAGCTCCTAATAATTAGTATTTAATAAATGGTATAATAATTCTAGAAAAACTGTAAACATTGCAGGTAAATATGAAACTATGCACATTTTTGGTAATAAGGTTTCATTTATGGTATAGGAAGGAAAAAATCTCTAATAAAAAAGGGCGGCCCAATACATTAAGTTTCGTTATGCACGGGATCGGAGAAGGGCCGGATCATAAGGGTCCATTGTACGCAACCTTATCCTGCATTTCTGTAGGAGAAGGGCCGGATCACAAGGGTCCATTGTACGCAACCTTATTCTGTATTTCTGCAAGATGCTGTTTTCACTTACAAAAATGCAGGGTAAGGTTGCGTACAATAGATCTTTGTGGTCCGGCCCTTCGCTGGATCTCGTGCTGTAACGACCCGACCGGTCGTTTTAAGCTCTAGTGCGTCGTTCAGCAGTTGGAAGTCATGAACAGCTTCATTTTAGGTATATTGACTTGTACGTATGGTCAGAATTGAATTTCAAGAAATTCGGAGTCAAATTGGAAAGAAACTTTTCATTGCGGCAACCTTAAGTTGAAGAAAATAGGGCTTAAAATTGAAATTCTAAATTTGGGATTTGAGGGGTCAAATGGACTCCAATTCTTGTGAATTTAGTATGTATAGACTCGTGGTGATATAAGGAACATTTTGATGTAAAAATTTCTGGATTTTGAGAAGTGGGCCCGGGGCTCGGATTTTGCAAATTTCGTGAATTTCGATATTTTTCGATTGCTTTCGATTGGGTATTGTCCCTTTAGCATAATGCGACATATTCGTTGCAATTTTGGGCAGATTCGACGCACGTAGAGTCCAATTCGAGGGGCAAAGGCGTCGCGAACTAAAGAAGTAGCCGGTTCGAGGTGAGTAATTGATGCAACTGTTGTTCTGAGGGTTTGAAACCCCGGACTTTCACATTGTAACACTATATTGAGGCGTGACACGCATCCCATGGCAGGTGCGGGGTCGTATATGATTGGGGATTGTGACTTGGTCCATCCCGAGTGATAATTATAGTATATTGGCGACTGATTCACACATTGTATTGATACTTATAATATGTTGGCGATTGATACGCACATGTATTGATGATATTTGGGCTTAATGCCACGTTTGGGGGACTTGTGCCGACTTATAGAATCCTTCGGGGATTAATATCATTTAATTTCAGTCCAAGGTTTTAATTACTGTTTTGCAAACTTAGCCGTTATTCTAAGTGTTGAAAACTCAAATGACATTTTAAATGTATTTCGGGCTGGAAACTTCTATTTTGTAAATGCCCAAGGGGCTTATTATATTATTTTCTGGACTGATTATAAAGTGACTTGAAACAGTGGTAACAATGACACTGTATGATATACTCGAAACAGTGGTAACAATGACACTGTATGATATACTTGAAACAGTGGTAACAATGACACTGTATGATATACTTGAAACAGTGGTAACAATGGCACTGTATTATGTAAATTGGTCAGGTAACAATGGGCTGACCGGTCAGGTAACAATGACTGACCAAGATATTGCGCTTGGGCTGTAGGAGCCCCTCCGGAGTCTGTACACACCCCCAGTGAGCGCCGTCAACGATAAATAAATATGGATGGCTCGGGCTGCACGCCGCAGTGGGTACTGGAATGTACCATCATATGCATTGCATTGCATTCATGTATTTGTATTTATACTGTTGTTTAGCTGCTCAGTTCCATATGTTGCTGTATATTTGGATTTTAGCTTACTTTGTGTATTTACTGGATTTTCTTATCTTCGGACTGTAGTTACTTTTATTACTCACTGGGTCGGAGTACTCACTTTACTCCCTGTACCTCGCGTGCAGCTGCAGGTATTGATCACCCGGTAGCGGGATATTGCTCATTGAAGGTATTACTATTGTAGCTGAGCCAGGTTACCGCCAGCGTTCGCGGCACCGGACATTGTCTTTAGAATTTCAGAATTTAATTTTGTATATTATTGGCCCTTTAGTTGTGTTCAGGATTTCTTTAGATGCTCGTGACTTGTGACACCCCGGTCGGGTTATGTTGGGCTTTAAACACTGGTTATTATTGTCGTTAAGCTGTATTTATTTATTCATTTATATTTAATAATTGTTAAAGATACGATTTGGGTTAGTTGGCTGGCCTTGTCTTCACGAGAGGCGCCATCACGACCGGGTTAGAAAATTGGGTCGTGATACGTGCATAGCGGGAGCTTAGTACAACGGGCTGCCCTTTTTTTTATTAAAGTAATAGGACAAATAGAGACGTCTGTATTTATCCTCGAGAGGCTGCAGAACCTTTAGGAAAACTTCACATTCTTGAATTCTTATCGTGCGTTCTTGATTCATCTTGAAAAGTAACTCTTGAAATTCCTTCCACGCGTTCGCATGCGCGCATGAGCGCTCAGTAATAGATGCGCCTTGATGGCTTGTGATTCCCTGATTGAGGGGTGAGACGTGATCTCTATGAGTTGATGTTGGGCTAGTCTGAAGGACTTGAGGCCAGATCTTTGCCTATGGCTGGAGTGCCGAGGTGCTGATTGTAAGAACAAGTGTTTTTGAACTTATATGTTCGGTAGTGTCCCCGTTAGTGGAAATGACGGTTGTGGCTATGTGAGGAGTATATTAGTACTACGAGGCATATCCATATGAATTGGAATCGATGAGAAGGGGTATGTTGAATGATGGAAGAATTAGTAGATGCTTGAAGTCTATCTTGATTCAAGTTATAGCCCGAGTTAAGGGCGTGTGAAGAATCTTTTCAGGACTCCTTGTTGGGAGTGAAGTAAATTTCATGTTGCAGTATGAGTAAAGACTCAGGAAGATCAAATGACTGCGTAATGCTTATGGCGGTGGAAGGTATACGAAAATATTATATTGAGGTGAAGCAGGTGGGTTATCTCCCGCAAAGTTTGTTGAGGTGGTGTGATCCTCATGTGAATGACAGAAGATCTTATGTGCAAATGAAAGGTACGTGTTAAAATTTAAAATTTAGGATCGCTTAAGAGAGTGGGCTTAACTGTTGCAGGGATGAATGCGAGATTTGCAGAAGATTTACAGTACTAGATGATCCGAGTTTTCACAAGCTTACAAATGATTTGAGTTTAATCTCACTATGGTATTGTGGCATCAATAGAGTAAAAGTGTTATGAGCTATTGAGGGTATCTTGATCTATGGCTTCGAGCCAAGTAGAGGTAGTGGAAAGATAATGTATTTACTAGACCAGTTGTGGTTCCGACGGAAGATGCAGACGTATCATGAGATCACCTAATGAATCAGGTAAAGGTCAGGATGTTAGAGGTGGAGGTGAGACTTTAGAGGTGGAGACACAGTCCGGTGATATTTCTATGGTATGGCTGAGGTTGCTACACCAGACGACATCGTTATAAGTACGGTCTCGAATTATTATAAAGTCAAAATTTCCTTAACTTGATTCGGTTTTGAGTTTCGAGGAAAGTTCTCCTATTGTGCTCCACTTATGAGTGAGCTTCGTAATTCTTAAATCAACATATGTGAATACTTCTGTTGGGGAGATTATATGGAGATAGTTATGTCTATCATTATGTGTTGGTCACTAAAAATAGTTGTGAGGCTAAAAGTGACCTTTGTTAATCAATTCGATGAGTTTGATGTAATTTCTAAATAATTGATTTTAGTTGAAAATTATATGCCCTACCGGTAAGAGGGATCATTGTATGTTGTGATTTTGTTTAACCGAAATTATTTGAAAGAAGGAAGAAAGGAAATGAAAAATTTTAGTTGGCACAATGTGCAAAATACTTGTGATTCAGAGTTGAGGATGAGATCCGCACATTTTTATATGATATAAAATATTTAAATCGGGCTACAAGCTGCGGAGGATGTTATATAAGGACGATGTCCTTGTGGTGAAAAAAAAAAGGTTATGTGTTTAAAATTCTCCCTTGTGAAAATTAAAAATTTGTACTATAGTACTTATAGGGAGTCATGCCTATGAGGCTTATTTGAAAATTCTTGTACGAATATCTCTGTGCATAATTTGCCAAATTGTATTGTAATTATTGAGTTTTAGCTTATGAGATGAGTTCCCAGGTGACGTTAAATGTGACTCATTAATCTGAGTAAGTAATAATGAGGTCTTCATGCCTCACATTCTGTTGTCAGTATTGTGAAAATTTGAAATGAGGTGGTGGTTAATATGAGATTTATTGATAATGATGGAATTATTTATGAACAACTATTAAGACCAGAAATGTGGTTATGATCATACAAATGATGCGTTTCATGTCAAAATATCATTGTGATAATGTCGGGCTTGTAATGCGGAGATTAGTGTTATTGATATACTTGTGGTACTTGTTGGGTTGTGGACATGCTGTTAGGAGTTGTTTTGGTGTTACTCTGACAGGTGCATAGGCCCAATTACAAGGGAGACTCTGCCAAAATATTTGAAAAATCTGGGAGTTAGTCAAATTTGGGGACTTAAGAAAGTTGAAATATTGGAAGAATATCTAAGATCTATATGATGTCGTTCGGTTCATTTGGTTGTAGATTGTGGGGTGTTGTCCCGGCTATGGTGGTAGTTCTTTCATGTTATGAGAAGAAATGACTTATTACGGGTCCAGGAAAGGCTATCAACCTAGTTTAGTGCGAGAAGAATCAACCTGAAGTGGGTAAATGGATTTAAATAGTATTATGGGCTTCATGTGAGTCAGATGTGTTCATTTTAGTATAGCGATCCTCAAGGAGGGGTGTTGGAATATCATATATTGTTCCATGTTCGTCAACTCATGTAATATTGTGATTGTGCCATGTGTGCTATGAAACAACTTGATAAATTCCTATTCTCTGGGGAAAAGTCCATATTAGTTGTGTGAGTTGAGCAGTCCATTCCTGAATCATTTCCTTATGTATCTTGTTCGCATTATGGCCTATTGGCGCATTTTTGCATCATATGAGACCGTTGGTCATTGTCTGTGGTGATTGGTTGTCTGAGCAGCTCGTACTAGGTGATGCGAGACTATTGGTATCGGGGACCATTGCAGTGGGATTATGTGAGGTATATTACAAGGCAGTTACCAGTATTTGGGTAGTAATGAGGTGATGATTTTAGTCAAAAAGGAGAGAATTAATGTTTGGTTAACTCTGCAATTGGTTAGAAATTTCTGCACATCTCCTCCATTGTGGTTGTATCGTCAGCATTATAATAGAATGTATAGGTATATCATCATATGCATTGGGAGCATCAGAGTCGTGGAATTTTGGCTATTAAGGTTCATGGAGTGTCATTGTGGTTAGATGGTGAATTATGCGATGCATGGTGCTAATTCAACAAAGGTACGTAGTTGTGTTCTGGTACCTCGTGTGGTAGTTGATACAGTGTTTATATACAGGGAACAGGTCTGGCAGATAATTTCAGGTGTTGGAATTGGGTTCTGAGCTTATTGTATGGATAAAAGAGGATATCTGCAGATTTGATCAAACTAATGTGTCCATATGAGTTGTGGTAGCACGGGCAGGTGCACGAGGTATTAAACAGTGATTTCAGATAACTTAAGAGCAGTTCTTGGAACGTTCGAGGACGAACGTCTATTTAAGTGGGGGAGAATGTAACGACCCGACCGGTCGTTTTAAGCTCTAGCGCGTCGTTCAGCAGTTGGAAGTCATGAACAACTTCATTTTAGGTATATTGACTTGTACGTATGGTCAGAATTGAATTTCAAGAAATTTGGAGTCACTTTTCATTGCGGCAACCTTAAGTTGAAGAAAATGGCTAAGATTGGAATTTTGAGTAAACGACCTCGGAATTGGGATTTGAAAGTTCCAGCATGTTCGAATGATGATTTCGGACTTGGGCATATGTCCGGATTTGGTTTTGGATAACCCGTGAGCATTTCGGCATATATTGTGGAAGTTAGTATTTTAGAAGAATTTCATAAACTTGGGTTGGAAGGCATTTCAGAGTTATAGATGTCCATTTGGGATTCCGAGTCTGGGAATAGCTCTGTATGGTTATTCTGGAGTTGGGAGCGCAATCGGAAGTGAATTCGGATGTCCGGAGGTCATTTGGCTAAATATAGGAATTTGAAGGTTTTTGAGAAAATTCGACCGGAAGTGAAAATTTTGATATCGGGGTCGGAATACGATTCTGAAAGTTGGTGCAAGTCCGTAATATTGAATGTGACTTGTGTGCAAAATTTGAAGTCATTCAGACTAGTTTTGGTAAGGTTTGAGACACTTAGTCTCTCTTAAGGAAGCATAAGTTGGAAAAGTCAACCGGATATTGACTTATGTGTTAGAGGGATCGAAATGCAAATTTTATGGTTTGGATAGTTTTTTTAGGTGATTTGGGACTTAGGAGTGTGTCCGGAATATTTTTGTGATGACCGGGGTAGAATTAAGCTTGAATTGGCAAAGTTAGTATTTTGGCGAATTCGGGTTGATAGGTGAGATTTTGATCCGTGAGTCGGAATGAAATTCCGAGAGTTTTTGTAGCTTTGTTATGTCATTTGTGATGTGTGTACAAAATTTCAGGTTATTCGGACATCGTTTGGTCGAGTTTTTGATCGAAAGTGTATGTTCGGAAATTTTTGGAAACTTAGGCTTGAATTCAATGAGTTTTGGATAATTTGATATTGTTTGAGGTATTTTGATGATTTGAGTAGGTCTTAATGATGTTATGAATTATGTGGGCATGATTTGTTGAGATTCCACTGGCCTTGGGTGTGTTTCGGATGCCCAACGGGTCATTTTTGGAAGATTTTTGCCGTTTTGAGCATAAATGTAATGATCTAAAGGTTCATTTTTAGTTCTAGAGATCCAAATTTGATTTCGAGACTTCAAAAATTTAAATCATGAATTATAGGACTGATCTAAAAATTTTGGTTTAATTTCATCAAGTCGCGATTGGGTTTTTGACATGAAATGTGAGTTAATTGTTTAACGAGCGAAATGGGTATTGAACTGGGCAAACGAGCCTTGAATTGAGTTTCGATTGAAGGGTTATGTTCGTATTATTATTTGTGACTCATAGGAACAAGAATCGTCTAATTCCGAGTTCGTATGATGGAGTTAGAGCCATTTTAGTGAAAAATGGCTGTGCTGCAAATTTCATAAAAAGCTGCTGTATTTTCTGCAGCATTGAACAGTAACCGCGCGGGTGAACAGTGACCAGTGAACAGTGTCGTCAATAGTGACCCGTGAACAATGTCGTGAATAGTGACCCCTGAACAGTACTTCCGAAATATTAACATTTCATCCGCGAACCCAACCCATTTTTCCACCATTTTTGAGCAACCTTGAGAGCTTTTGGTCGGGAATTGAAGGGGTTTTGATGAAAAGTGATTGGAGGTAAGTCCTATGAACTAAATACAAGATTATATTGTGCAATCATCCTTGAAATTCATGAAAATATAGCCAAATTGTAAGAAAATAGGGCTCAAAATTGAAATACTAAATTTGGGATTTGAGGGGTCAAATGGACTCCGATTCTTGTGAATTTAGTATGTATAAAGTCGTGGAGATATAAGGAACATTTTGATGTAAAAATTTCTGGATTTTGAGAAGTGGGCCCGGGGCTCGGGTTTTGCAAATTTCGTGAATTTTGATATTTTTCGATTGCTTTCGATCGGGTATTGTCCCTTTAGCATAATGCGACATATTCATTACAATTTTGGGCAGATTCGACGCACGTAGAGGCCAATTCGAGGGGCAAAGGCGTCGCGAGCTAAAGAAATAGCCGGTTCGAGGTGAGTAATTGATGCAACTGTTGTTCTGAGGGTTTGAAACCCCGGACTTTCACATCGTAACGCTATATTGAGGCGTGACACGCATCCCATGGCAGGTGCGGGGTCGTATATGATTGGGGATTGTGACTTGGTCCATCCCGAGTGATAATTATAGTATATTGGCGACTGATTCGCACATTGTATTGATACTTATAATATGTTGGCGATTGATACGCACATGTATTGATGATATTTGGGCTTAATGCCACGTTTGGGGGCCTTGTGCCGACTTGTAGAATCCTTCGGGGATTAATATCATTTAATTTCAGTCCAAGGTTTTAATTACTGTTTTGCAAACTTAGCCGTAATTCTAAGTGTTGAAAACTCAAATGACATTTTAAATGTATTTCGGGCTGGAAACTTCTATTTTGTAAATGCCCAAGGGGCTTATTATATTATTTTCTGGACTGATTATAAAGTGACTTGAAACAGTGGTAACAATGATACTGTATGATACTCGAAACAGTGGTAACAATGACACTGTATGATATACTTGAAACAGTGGTAACAATGACACTGTATGATATACTTGAAACAACGGTAACAATGACACTGTATTATGTAAATTGGTCAGGTAACAATGGGCTGACCGGTCAGGTAACAATGACTGACCAAGATATTGCGTTTGGGCTGTAGGAGCCCCTCCGGAGTCTGTACACACCCCCAGTGAGCGCCGTCGACGATAAATAAATATGGATGGCTCGGGCTGCACGCCGCAGTGGGTACTGGAATGTACCATCATATGCATTGCATTGCATTCATGTATTTGTATTTATACTGTTGTTTAGCTGCTCAGTTCCATATGTTGCTGTATATTTGGATTTTAGCTTACTTTGTGTATTTACTGGATTTTCTTATCTTCGGACTGTAGTTACTTTTATTACTCACTGGGTCGGAGTACTCACTTTACTCCCTGTACCTCACGTGCAGCTGCAGGTATTGATCACCCGGTAGCGGGATATTAGCTCATTGAAGGTATTACTATTGTAGCTGAGCCAGGTTACCGCCAGCGTTCGCGGCACCGGACATTGTCTTTAGAATTTCAGAATTTAATTTTGTATATTATTGGCCCTGTAGTTGTGTTCAGGATTTCTTTAGATGCTCGTGACTTGTGACACCCCGGTCGGGTTATGTTGGGCTTTAAACACTGGTTATTATTGTCGTTAAGCTGTATTTATTTATTCATTTATATTTAATAATTGTTAAAGATACGATTTGGGTTAGTTGGCTGGCCTTGTCTTCACGAGAGGCGCCATCACGACCGGGTTAGAAAATTGGGTCGTGATACGTGCATAGCGGGAGCTTAGTACAACGGGCTGCCCTTTTTTTTATTAAAGTAATAGGACAAATATTGTGTGCAAAGTTCTAAGGCCTAAATTTTTAAAAGAATATTATGATATATATTTTTATTTGAATTACTTTTTTAGCTTTTTGAGATGCAAAGTTGTTAATAATTTTTTATGATCGATTTTCTCTAATAATTCTCTTTTTAATTGATAGTATAGCCAACCTATTTGATCTTTTTTGAGATATTGTTGATTTTAGGTTAAATTTTAGCAAATATAATTTTGAAAAATTTATTTTCTTTGATGCAACTATTATAGAAAACTCAATTTAATTATTAAAAGTACTAAATATTATTATCTTTTTTAAAAAAACTTGTTAACTTATTATTTCTGAAAAATGGGGTCCCCAAATTTTGGAACGTAAGACACAAGCCTTACTTGTGATAACCTTAGACCCGGCCTTGCCTATTACGTTAAACCATATTCGCGTTACACTAGGAAATAAAAAGGGAGCAATTAAATTAAATGACAAAATGAAAAATTTCTCACCTACAAGTACGGGCGAAATATATCGGATTTTTGTTAGTACTAGTTGCATTTTCTTTTTTATCCTATAGGCAATAACTTATGCCTAAATCTGTTGGCGCCAATAGAAAAGGAGTAACTTTCGATTCTTTGAATGATACTTTTATTGTTAATTTGTCATTATAATTGTGCCCATTGACTTTGTATTACATAGAAGGAATGAGGAATCCGATTAGAATAAAGATTGTTTATCCACTATAATAATGTTGGAAAGCGATAAGTCCACACGTCTGTTTATTTTAGCAGAAATAGCGTGGGATAGCCACTTCTTGATATGATATTTAGTTTTTATTCAGTATTTTTAATGTTAAGCAAAAATAGTTACTACTTTATTAAAATTAATATAAAAAGATATTTTTACTCTTTCTTCACGAGTGCTGCGTGTTGTCCTTAACATTTACACTGCACACATGAAGTTAAGGATACCATGTCCTTAACAATTACACTGCACATATGAAGTTAAAGACTTGACATGACACTTTGTCCTTAATATTTACAGAGCATTCATGAAGTTAAGGACACCATGCCTTTAATATTTACACAACACTCATAAAGTTAAGGACACTATATCTAGGGATGACAAGCGGTGTGGTGCGGTGCGGTTGCGGGGGAAACCCGCATAAACCCGCGAAGATCTCAACACGCCCCGCCCCACCCCGCGTAGTATTTTCACCCGCGTCCACCCGCCCCCACATACACCCGCATCCACCCGCCCTGCACCAATATTTTTTTTCCGATTTTGTTTACTTAATTCCTTTTTATATTTTGGCTGGAATTTTCAACTTAATCAATCAAAAAATTTAATTATTTTTGTTTCTTAAGTGCTGAATCTCAATAAAAAAGAAAAACAGTATTGATTCTAGCATTGTGATTTGGAATGAAAAGAATCCAAATGAAGCAATGTATGATGACATAGCGTGTAATCATTGTAAAATAGTGTTATTGTACTATTATTTTTTAGTTTTTGTGAAAATATTATTTTCAGATTATTAAAATATCGTTAAGTAGTATTAACGTATTATCTTTAATGAACTATATCATAAAATTATTATTAATATAATAAACAAATTGTTTATATTTTCTTTTTCCAAAGTGGATTAGCAATTTGTCTAGAAGCAAGTTTTATAGGTCACATGGTGGTCACATGGAACTCAAAATAAGAAGAAAAATTCTTACGCCCGCATAAACCCATATAGATCCGCAACCCGCCCCGCATCAGTTTTTATAAAAAATATTTCAACCCACCCCGTACCCGCCCGCCCCACATAGCTTTAAACCCGCCCTATCCCGCATAGTCATAAACTCGCACAGCCATGTACCCGCATCGTCCCATTTGTCATCCCTAACTTTGTCGCTAACATTTACACTGCATATATAAAGTTAAGGATATGAGGTCCTAAAATTTACCAACAAAAGGTGCAAATACAAGTTAAAGACATTATGTCCTTAACATTTACACCACACACATGAAGTTAAGGACATAATATGACATTTTGTCCTTAATATTTACACATCATTCATGAAGTTAAGGACACCATGTCCTTAATATTTACACAACACCCAAGTCTAGCACAAGGATATTTTCGTCCGGGCGGACAAAAATTTATTAGGCACTGACTAAAGAGTAAATACATTTTAAACGATGGCTAAAGAGCAATGACATCTCTAATTAGTAACTAACTGTGCACTTCCCCTATACTTTAAGTGATGGATATGTGCAAAAGCTATTGATTTCTTATTCTCCTTTCTTAGCTAGCGTTTGGCCATAGATTCCCAAATTTGTTTTAAAAAATCTAATTTGGGTGAAGTTTAGTTTGAAGATGAAAATGTGTTTGGACATACGTTTTCAAAATATATTTCCCAACTTTATTTTGAAAAAATATGTATATAATTCCCAAGTTTTGGAATTTTGGCCCAAAATCAGCAATTGGAGTGATTTTGGGATTTGTGATTTTGCCAAAATGTGGACAAAATTTATGGCTAAATATAAATTTGCCAAATAAATTCCAAATTTGTTTTGACAAAATTCATGACCAAACGGGTCCTTGGTTGGAAGGATATTCAAGGTACAATAATAAGTAAGATTTCCCAATATAGGTAATAGGTATGCATTACATCGACATTTGAGTCATGTGTCATGAAAGTACACAAGAAATTTCATCACATTGCTGCATTAATGCGAAGGAGGACGTATGAGTAAGGATTCCGAAATCATGGATGGATTTTTGTTCCGGACTGAAATGCGTTTAAATGAAACGACATGAAAGGAGTTAAAAAGTTAAAGTCAGTTAAAGTTGTCTAAAAAGTTAGGGTTAAAAAAATTAAAATTGTTTTTTTAGATGGTATAGATGATATGATTGATGGTATGATAATATTAACAATATCAAATGCAGTTGTTTTCTATATATATTCGAACAAATATTACTATTGTATTGTAGATATATAAAATGTACGGCCAAATCTATTATTGAATAAAATCCGGTTTCTATGTCTAATATAAATTCTTCCAAACTTTGAGTAAGGCTCCTAGCAAAACTTTCTGGATTTGTATAGTTATTACAATTATTGGACATTAACAATAAAATTATTTTTTGTGATTAAACTCTTATGTTGTGAAAATCTTACTCGGTACTCTCTTATTCTCTAGACTTGTATAGTTACCATATTATCTAAATTATGAACTTTACTACTTTTTTTAATCCACTCTGTTCATCTCTTCTTCCCAATCTGTTAAAGATTTTAACACTTTTCTTAACTCTTATTTCTTTAACCTCATCCCGGCCATGGTTAAACATTTATACCCTTCTTAATTGTTTTTGGGTTTTACTTAACCAGATTCTCCTAGGAATTTAAAGGTTAATCCATCATAATTGTTAAGATTGGGAAGCTAACCATATACCAAGAGTGATATCTAATAATTGAACATATGAACATGAAACATAAAACTATACAGAATAACAAATTTTTTTAAAATAAACAGGGGTAATATCTAGCAGAAACATAATTTAGATAAAGATGAGTAACTTACATGCTTATAGGAGAGAGATTTCCCTTTCGGGAAACCCGAAAAAGTCTATTGAGCTTTGAGAATTAAAAACGATCACACATAAGCATAAAGACTTATTTATTTTACAAGCTTAGAGGAGGAACTACTAAAGTATTCATAAAGAAATATTTTACAAAGTGTTTTGGGAGAGGAATTTTGATTGATGATGAAAAGTTGGATGGAGGGGTTTTCTTCAGAGTGTTTTTCTTCTGCTTTCTTCTCCCTTTTATAGCTAAATTTTTGAACGGATTTGAAAAATGAATTCCAAACTCTTTTGAAATCTATCTTGTCCATCCTTGTAGGGTACTTCATTGGGCCCCATCTTCATATGACTTGGTCGGAGATTCCTTTCGTGTTCGTAACATTTTCTTCCACTCAAAATTTTAACTTGTCTTTTAGCACAACTAACATTACCTCTTATCACATCTTCTCTACTTTATGTCACTTGTCACTTTTGTCTTTTAGTACAACTAGCATTTCTTCCTGTCACATCTTCTTTACTCTCTTGTTTTTCTCTTAGGTACGCCAACATTATTGCTCTGTATACTAGCCTTGTCATTTTATCTTTTGTCTTTGGTGCTCTTTATGTGACGACCCGGCCAGTCGTCTCATGAGTTACCGCTCTGTTTTCCCCATTTCTGCTTCTTTATGCTTCGTTATCCGTGTTTTATGTGGTCGAGTTGATTGGTTTGCGTTTGGTGTGATTTTGGTAAGAAATGAGACACTTAGTCTCTTTTAAGAAGGCTTAAGTTGGAAAAGTCAACCGGACGTTGACTTATGAGTTAGAGGGCTCGGATGTGAGTTCCGATGCTTCGTTTAGCTTCGGGAGGTGATTTATGACTTAGGAGTATGATCGTGTGACGACCCAAAGGGTCATCACCGTAGTTCTTCTTTGTTCTGCGCTTCCGAGGCCTTGAAAACCTCGCTTTTAGTTGCCTCATTTTGCGTGCGCAGTTCGGGCGCGTATACGGAAAGTTTTTATATTAGAATATGTGAATTATGTGAAAATTTTGATGGATTTTGATATTAATATGCATAATATTGACTTCGGTCAACATTTTGGGTAAACGGACCCGGACCTGTGATTCGACGGTCCCGGAGGGTCCGTAGAAAAATACGGGACTTGGGCGTGTGCCCGGAATTAAATTCCGAGGTCCTAAGCCCGAGAAATAAAATTTTGTGTGAAATTGTTTTCTGAAATTAATTAAGGAAAATGAAGAAGAAATTTGATCAGAAAGCTGTGGTATCGGGCTCGTATTTTGGTTCCGACGCCCGGTACGAGTCTTAAATATATTTTAAGCACTATCTGTAAAGTTTGGCTAAAAACGGACGTCATATGACGTGTTTCGGACTTAAAATGGGGAATTTGAGTTTTATGAAAGTTGAAAGAAAATCATGTGTTTTGAGGCTTGATTCTATGTATATGATGTTATTTTGGCGATTTGATCGCACAAATGAGACCGTAAGATGTTTTTAAGATCATATGTGTGTTTGGTTTGGAGCCCCGAGGGCTCGGGTGAGTTTGAGTGGGGCCCGGGAGGTCTTAGACTTAAAAAAAAATGCAGGTTCATGTGTTGCAGGCCCAGCGCGGCCGCAACCATTTCCGTGCGGTCCGCGCTGGCAGCCACGCGACCGCAATGCTTTTCTGTGCGGTCCATGTGGTGGGGGTTCAGAGGGTCGGTAGCCAGGTCGACCAGCGCGGCCGCGCACCAAATCAGTGCTGTCCGCGTTGGGTGGGTTCAGAGAGCCCACTTCTTCCCTCCCTTGGCGCGGCCGCAGTACATTTCCGCGCGGTTCGCGCTGGCAGCCACGCGGCCGCGGTGCATTTCTGCGCGGTCCGCGCCAGCCCCCAGCATATATATATAAATTCAGGATTTTCAGTCATTTTATCCACTTTTCAAAAACCCAAAACCTAAGAGGCGATTTTCCAAACAACTTTTCTTCTCCAAAACGATTGGTAAGTGATTTCTAACTTAATTTCTTTATTCCTTGACATCTTTTAACATGATTTCAAATTCAAATCAAAGATTTTCATGGGGAAATTGGGTGTTTTGGATAGAACCTAGGTTTTCTACAAATTGAGAAGTTGGACCTCAATTTGAGGTCCGATTTAAAAACAAATCATATATTTGGATTCGTGGGAGAATGGGTAACCGGGTTTTGGTCTGAACCTCGAGTTTCGACCACGTGGGTCCGGGGGAGGGGTGGGGGGTGTTTTTGACCATTTTGAAAAAAATCTTGTAAAATTTATTTTTCATGCATGGGGAGTGGTTCATTTAGTAATTATTAATGTGATTAAGTAACTTATGACTAGATTCGAGCGGATTGGTGGTGGAATCAAGAGGTAAAGCTATACTAGAAGCGTGAGTTGAGTTTGGAGCATTCGAGGTAAGTGTTTGTTCTAACTTTGGCTTGATGGAATATGATTAGGATGTTATTTGCTACATGCTAATGTGGAGTACGGTGTATAGGCATGGTGACAATTATCTATGCACCGGAGTCTAGCATGACCGTGAGTCTTAATTGCTTTTAATTCGAATAATGTGACACAATCTCCTTGTTTATTTGATGAGTTTCATGTGAACGGTTGAGGTAAAATTGTGATTGGTGTACTTTTGGAGCGTTATCTCGAACATGAATGTGTTAGTTGAGGAAGAAGGGATTTAAAAAGAGAATGTGTTGTGATTACTCCCTGCCGGGATGTGTAGACCGATATATATACTCTCCCTTGTCAGGATATTTTGGGCTGTTAGTTGTACCCTTGCCGGGTTAGAGTGATATGTTGTTGATTTCTCCTAATGGGACTCTCTTTACAAAATCAGATGTTTCGAATTATATTATGGGATCGTGTGGCACACCGTCCACTTATATATGATATTATGGGATCGTGTGGCACGCCGTCCACTTATATATGATATTATGGGATCGTGTGGCACGCCGTCCACTTTTATATGATATTATGGGATCGTGTGGCACGCCGTCCACTTATATATGATATTATGGGATCGTGTGGCACGCCGTCCACTTTTATATATGATATTATGGGATCGTGTGGCACGCCGTCCACTTATATATGATATTATGGGATCGTGTGGCACGCCGTCCACTATATATATATATATATATATATCATTGGAACTGGAGTTTCTTCTGTTTATTTCCGATATTTCATTTTTATCTGTTACTCCCCGATAGCATGTCCCCTCCTAGCTTGACCTTGTATTATCTTGTTATTGTTTTCTTGCACTTGTATATATATCTGTATAGGTTAATTGTGGTAGGTCCTGTTTAGCCTCGTCCCTACTTCACCAGGGTTAGGCCAGGCACTTACCAGCACATGGGGTCGGTTGTGCTGATGCTACATTATGTGCATTTTTGTGCACAGCTCAGGGAGCAACTTACGGACCACAACAGTAGGACTTCTGGGAGCTATTTTCAGTCCAGGGACTCTCGAGGTAGCCTAGCTGGCGTTCGCAGGCCGAAGTCCCTTTTCCATGTTTTTTGTTTGTTCATCTTGTATCCGACAAACATGATGTATTTCCTTTCAGACATTGTTTGTAGCTTTCTGTAGTAGTCTGTGAGCTAGTGACACCAGACCTTGGGTAGTGATGTGTATTAAACTTCCGCACTTTTGGTTTTCAGTTGCTTTAGATTTAAAGTCTTCCACTTAAATTTTGTCTCGTTTATTATATTGTTTGAAAGAAAGCAGGAAAGGTGTTTTAAATATTTGGCTTGCCTAGCTCCGATAGTAGGCGCCATCACGACACTCGATGGTGGGAAATCCCGGTCGTAACAAGTTGGTATCAGAGCCCTGGGTTACTTAGGTCTCACAACTCACGGACAGCTCGATAGAGTCTGAGGGATCGGTACGGAGACATCTATATTTATCCCGCAGAGGCTACTGAGTTAGGAAAACTTCACCTTGTTCATTCTTGTCGTGCGATTCTGTTTCTCAAGTACTGATTGTCTTTCCACTCTGTTCTTTCGCAGATGGCGAGGACACGTGCTTCCTCTTCTACCGTGCAGCAGCCCGAGCCCCCATCAGCAGCTCCTATCAGGGGCAGGGGGCGAGGCCGAGGCCGGTACAGAGCTCAGCCCCGAGCGACAGTCCCAGAGGTGGAGCCTCATGTTGACTACGATGAAGGGGTCCCAGCTCCAGCAGCTTCGGTGGGCCCAGCTCAGGTCCTAGAGGGTTTCATAGCCACTCCAGTGCTTCAGGACGCTTTGGTCCGACTGGTAGGCTTTATGGAGGACATTTCTAGAGCGGGTTTGCTTCCCGTAGCTCTGGCGACATCTCAGGCTGGGGGAGGAGTTCAGACTCCCGATACTCGTACTCCAGATCCGATAGCTCCTCAGGCTCAGGTTCCAGCAGTTCAGCCAGCTGTGGCAGCCCAGCCAGGTATTGCGGCTCAGTCCAGCGATGGTGCGGCTATGTCCGCGGATGCTTTGTGGAGGCTTGATCGTTTCACCAAGCTCTTCACAACCACATGTAGTGGCACCTCCTCAGAGGATGCTCAGGATTTCATATTCAGCTGTCATGAGGTTCTACAAACTATGGGAATTGTAGAGACCAATGGGGTCGACTTCGCCATTTTTCGTCTGGCAGGATCCGCCACGACTTGGTAGAGGGATTTCTGTTTATCCAGGCCAGCAGGGTCGCCATCATTGACCTGGGATCAGTTTTCAGAGTTATTTTTGGGGATGTTTCTTCCAGTTACTCAGCAAGATGCTCTTCACAGGCAGTTTGAGCGTCTCTAGCAGGGTCCTATGACGGTCACCCAGTATGAGACCCGGTTCATTGATCCTGCTCGTCATGCCATTATGATATTCCCCACCGATAGAGAGAGGGTACGAAGGTTTATTGATGGGTTGGCCCAGCCGATCCGTGTTCAAATGGCCATGCGTGTCGGTAGTGAGATTTCATTTCAGGAGGCGGCAGATGGTGCCCGCCGGATAGAGATGGCACTTGCTTAGGGAGGTGGTCATGGGTCTGATAAGAGGCCCCGTTATTCTGGTAGATTCAGTGGTACCTCGTCTGGAGGTAGGGATTCTTATGGTAGAGGCCATCCTTCGAGGCCCTTTCAGTCAGCTCTCCAGGCTTCTCATGGTACACCAGATGGTCGTGGTTCTCAGCTGCAGTATTCTGACCAACAACTCTTTAGTTCACCATCAACACCTATCAGTGCACCACCACTTAGTTATTCTCAGCAGCCGAGGGCTTGTTATACTTGTGGCGATGTGAGTCACATTGCCAGATATTGCCCTCAAGCTTCCAGCTGCTCGCAGCAGTAGGGTCCTCGCCCGATGATCCAGGCACCAGTTGCCCCATAGCCTGCCCAGCCAGTTAGAGGCGGGGGTAGAGGACATAAAGGTGGAGGTAGAGGTCTTAGAGGTGGAGCTCAGACCGCTAAAGGTAAGGGTCAACCAGCAGCAAATCGTCCTAGGGATATGATTCAGGGAGGTGGGGCCCAGCCCCGTTGTTATGCCTTGCCAGCCAGGCCAGAGGCTGAGTCATTAGATGTTGTGATTACAGGTACTATTCTGGTTTGTGATAGGGATGCCTCTGTGCTATTTGATCCCGGATCTACGTATTCATATGTGTCGTCCTATTTTGCACCCTATTTGGTTATGCCTAGTGAGGCCTTGAGTATTCCTGTATATGTGTCTACGCCAGTGGGGAATTCTATAGTGGTGGACTGGGTTCATCGTTAATGTGTTGTGGTATTCAGGGGTCTTGAGACCCGTGTTGACTTGTTGCTCTTATATATGGTGGATTTCGACGTCATATTAGGGATGGATTGGTTGTCCCCGTATCATGCGATCTTGGATTGTCATGCCAAGACCGTGACCTTAGCCTTATCGGATTTGCCCCGTTTAGAATGGAGAGGGACTCCTGGTCATTCTTCTCGCAGCATTATTTCTTATGTGAAGGCTCGACGCATGGTCTAGAAGGTGTGTCTAGCTTATCTGGCTTATGTTCGCGAGTCCAGCGCTGAGGTCCCGTCTATTGATTCTGTTCCTATTGTTAGGGAGTTTCCCGAGGTCTTCCCTTCAGACCTGCCGGGCATGCCGCCCGACAGGGATATTGATTTTTGTATTGATCTGGCTCCGGGCACTCAGCCCATTTCCATTCCGCCGTATCTTATGGCGCCGCCAAAATTGAAAGCGTTAAAGGGTCAGCTTTAGGATTTGCTTGAGAAGGGTTTCATTAGACCCAGTGTTTCGCCTTGGGGTGAACCGATTCTATTTGTGAAGAAAAAGGATGGTTTGATGAGGATGTGCATTGATTACCGGCAATTGAACAAGGTGACGATTAAGAACAAGTACCCACTGCCGAGGATCAACGATTTATTCGACCAGCTTCAGGGTGCGAGGGTGTTTTCAAAGATAGATTTGAGATCTGGCTACCACCAGCTGAGGATTAGGGCGTCTAATGTCCCTAAGACAGCATTTCGCACTCGGTATGAGCACTATGAGTTTTTGGTCATGTCATTTGGATTGACTAATGCCCCAGCAGCGTTCGTGGAGTTGATGAACCGAGTGTTCAGACCTTATTTGGAATTGTTCGTGATAGTCTTCATTGACGATATTCTTATATACTCCTGCAGTCAGGAGGATCATGAGTAGCACCTCAGAGCGGTTCTTCAGACCCTGAAGGGTAGTCAGTTGTATGCTAAGTTCTCGAAGTGCGAGTTTTGGCTGAGTTCGGTCGCATTCCTGGGTCATGTCGTATCAGCAGCAGGTATTCAGGTAGACCCGAAGTAGATAGAGGTAGTCAAGAACTGGCCTCGACCAGCTTCAGCTACGGAGATTCGGAGTTTCCTGGGGTTAGCAGGTTACTACCGTCGGTTCGTGGAGGGGTTTTCATCCATTGCAGCCCCTATGACCAGATTGACCCAGAAAGGTGCCCAGTTCAGATGGTCAGATAAGTGTGAGGCGAGCTTTCAGAGGCTCAAGATAGCTCTGACCACGGCACTGGTGTTGGTTTTTCCCACAGGTTCAGGGCCATATACAGTCTATTGTGATGCATCTCGTATTGGACTTGGTGCAGTGTTGATGCAGGATGGCAAGGTCATTGCCTATGCTTTGAGGCAGTTGAAGGTTCATGAGAAGAACTATCCAGTGCATGATTTGGAGTTGGCAGCCATTGTTCACGCATTGAAGATTTGGAGGCACTATCTGTATGGTGTGTCGTGTGAGGTGTTCACAGATCATAAGAGTTTTCAGTATTTGTTCAAGCAAAAGGAGTTGAATTTGAGGCAGAGGAGGTGGTTGGAATTGTTGAAAGATTATGACATCACTATCTTATATCACCCGGGAAAGGCCAATATGGTGGCCGATGCCTTGAGTAGGAAGTCAGCCAGTATGGATAGTCTTGCTTATATTCCGGTCGGTGAGAGACCACTTGCTTTGGATGTTCAGGCTTTGGCCAATCAGTTTGTGAGGTTGGACATTTCTGAGCCTAGTCGAGTATTAGCTTGCACGGTCACTCGTTCTTCGTTATTGGAGCATATCCATGATCGGCAATTCGATGATCCCCATTTGTGTGACTTGAGAGACACGGTGCAGCGTGGAGGTGCCAAGAAAGTAGCCTTAGATGATGATGGCGTATTGAGATTGCAGGGGCGAGTTTGTGTGCCCAATGTTGATAGGATTTGAGAGTTGATCTTAGCGGAGGCCCACAGTTCTCGGTATTCTACTCACCCGGGCGCCGCAAAGATGTATCAGGATTTGAGGCAGCACTATTGGTGGCGCAAGATGAAGAAAGACATCGTTGCGCATGTGGCTCGGTGTTTGAATTGTCAGCAGGTTAAGTACGAGCATCAAAGACCTGGTGGTCTATTTTAGAGGATTGCACTTCCTGAGTGGAAGTGTGAGAGGATTATGATGGATTTCGTTACTGGGCTTCCGATGACTTAGAAGAAGTTTAATGCAGTTTGGGTCACTGTTGATAGGCTGACCAAGTCAGCGCATTTTGTTCCTGTTGCAGCCACCTATTCGTCTGAAAGGTTAGCCGAGATTTATATCAGGGAGATTGTTCTCCTTCATGGGGTGCCGCTATCTATCATTTTGGATCGGGGTACGCAGTTTACCTCGCATTTCTGGAGAGCGGTTCAGCGAGAGTTGGGCACCCAGGTTGAGTTGAGTACAAAATTTCATCCCCAGAAGGACGGTCAGTCCGAGAGGACTATTCAAATTCTTGAGGACATGCTCCGAGCCTGTGTCATTGATTTTGGAGGCTCGTGGGACCAGTTTTTGCCTTTTGCAGAGTTCGCCTACAACAACAGCTACCAGTCCAGCATTCAGATGGCTCCATATGAGACATTGTATGGTAGGCGATGTCGGTCTCCGGTTGGATGGTTTGAGCCGGGAGAGGCTCGATTATTGGGTACGGATCTGGTTTAGGAGGCCTTGGACAAGGTCAGGATTATTCAGGATAGACTTCGTACAGCTCAGTCCAGACAAAAGAGTTATGCAGACCGCAAGGTCAGAGATGTTGCTTTCATGGTTGGGGAACGGGTATTGCTCCGTGTATCGCCTATGAAGGGCGTGATGAGATTTGGGAAGAAGGGCAAGCTCAGCCCTAGGTTCATCGGTCCATTTGAGATTCTTGATCGTGTGGGAGAGGTGACTTATAGACTTGCCTTGCCACCTAGCTTGTCAGCTGTACATCCCGTGTTTCATGTATCTATGCTCCGGAAGTATCACGGAGATCCATCGCACGTGTTAGATTTCAGCACTGTCCAATTGGACAAGGATCTGTCATATGAGGAGGAGCCGGTGGCTATTCTAGACCGGCAGGTTCGACAGTTGAGGTCGAAGAGTTTTCCTTCGGTACGTGTTCAGTGGAGAGGTCAGCCCCCTGAGGCATCGACCTGGGAGTCCGAGTCCGATATGCGGGGGTGTTATCCTCATCTATTTCCCGACTCAGGTACTTCTTTCTTTTGTCCGTTCGAGGACGAACAGTTGTTTTAGAGGTGGAGAATGTGACGACCCAAAGGGTCATCACCGTAGTTCTTCCTTGTTCCGCGCTTCCGAGGCCTTGAAAACCTCGCTTTTAGTTGCCTAATTTTGCATGCACAGTTCGGGCACGTAGCCGGAAAGTTTTTATGTTAGAATATTTGAATTATGTGAAAAATTGGATTTTGATATTAATATGAATAATATTGACTTCGGTCAACATTTTGGGTAAACGGACTCGGACCTGTGATTCGACGGTCCCGGAGGGTCCGTAGAAAAATATGGGGCTTGGGCGTGTGCCCGGAATTAAATTCCGAGGTCCTAAGCCCGAGAAATGAAATTTTGTGTGAAATTGTTTTCTGAAAATAATTAAGGAAAATGAAGAAGGAAATTGATCAGAAAACTATGGTATCGGGCTCGTATTTTGGTTCCGACGCCCGGTACGAGTCTTAAATATATTTTAAGCACTATCTGTAAAGTTTGGCTAAAAACGGACGTCATATGACGTGTTTCAGACTTAAAATGGGGAATTTGAGTTTTATGAAAGTTGAAAGAAAATCATGTGTTTTGAGGCTTGATTCTATGTATATGATGTTATTTTGGCGATTTGATCGCACAAATGAGACCGTAAGATGTTTTTAAGATCATATGTGTGTTTGGTTTGGAGCCCCGAGGGCTCGGGTGAGTTTGAGTGGGGCCCGGGAGGTCTTAGACTTAAAAAAAATGCAGGTTCAGGTGTTGCAGGTCCAGCGCGGCCGCGATCGTTTCTGCGCGGTCCGCGCTGGCAGCCACGCGGCCGCAGTGCTTTTCTGTGCGGTCCTCGTGGTGGGGGTTCAGAGGGTCGGTAGCCAGGTCGACCAGCGCGGCCGTGCACCAAATCAGTGTGGTCCGCGCTGGGTGGGTTCAGAGAGCCCACTTCTTCCCTCCCTCGGCGCGGCCGCGGTACATTTCTGCGCGGTCCGCGCTGGGAGCCACGCGGCTGCGGTGCATTTCTGCGCGGTCCGCGCCAGCCCCCAGCATATATATATAAATTCGAGATTTTCAGTCATTTATCCACTTTTCAAAAACCCAAAACCTAAGAGGCGATTTTCAAAACAACTTTTCTTCTCCAAAATGATTGGTAAGTGATTTCTAACTTAATTTCTTTATTCCTTGACATCTTTTAACATGATTTCAAATTCAAATCAAAAATTTTCATGGGGGAAATTGGGTGTTTTGGATAGAACCTAGGTTTTCTACAAATTGAGAAGTTGGACCTCAATTTGAGGTTCGATTTCAAAACAAATCATATATTTGGATTCGTGGGAGAATGGGTAACCGGGTTTTGGTCCGAACCTCGAGTTTCGACCACGTGGGTCCGGGGGGCGTTTTTGACCATTTTGGGAAAAACCTTGTAAAATTTATTTTTCATGCATGGGGAGTGGTTCATTTAGTAATTATTAATGTGATTAAGTAACTTATGACTAGATTCGAGCGGATTGGTGGTGGTATCAAGAGGTAAAGCTATACTAGAAGCGTGAGTTGAGTTTGGAGCATTCGAGGTAAGTGTTTGTTCTAACTTTAGCTTGAGGGAATAGGATTAGGATGTTATTTGCTACTTGCTAATGTGGAGTACGATGTATAGGCATGGTCACGGTTATCTATGCACCGGAGTCTAGCATGACCGTGAGTCTTAATTGCTTTTAATTCGAATAACGTGACACAATCTCCTTGTTTATTTGATGAGTTTCATATAATGTGAACGACTGAGGTAAAATTGTGATTGGTGTACTTTTGGAGCGTTAGCTCGAACATGAATGTGTTAGTTGAAGAAAAAGGGATTTAAAAAGATAATGTGTTGTGATTACTCCCTGCCGGGATGTGTAGACCGATATATATACTCTCCCTTGTTAGGATATTTTGGGCTGTTAGTTGTACCCTTGCCGGGTTAGAGTGATATGTTGTTGATTTCTCCTAATGGGACTCTCCTTACAAAATCAGATGTTTCGAATTATATTATGGGATCGTGTGGCATGCCGTCCACTTATATATGATATTATGGGATCGTGTGGCACGCCGTCCACTTATATATAATATTATGGGATCGTGTGGCACGCCGTCCACTTTTATATGATATTATGGGATCGTGCGACTCGCTGTCCACTTATATATGATATTATGGGATCGTGTGGCATGCCGTCCACTTTTATATATGATATTATGGGATCGTGTGGCACGCCGTCCACTTATATATGATATTATGGGATCGTTTTGCACGCCGTCCACTATATTTATATATCATGGGAACCAGAGTTTCTTCTGTTTATTTTCGATATTTCATTTTTATCTGTTACTCCCCGATAGCATGTCCCCCCTAGCTTTACCTTGTATTATCTTGTTATTGTTTTCTTGCACTTGTATATATATCTGTACAGGTTAATTGTGGTAGGTCCTGTTTAGCCTCGTCACTACTTCACCGGGGTTAGGCCAGGCACTTACCAGCACATGAGGTCGATTGTGCTGATGCTACACTCTGTGCATTTTTTTGCACAGATCAGGGAGCAGCTTACGAACCACAGCAGTAGGACTTCTGGGAGCTATTTTCAGTCCAGGGACTCTCGAGGTAGCCTAGTTGGCGTTTACAGGCCGAAGCCCCTTTTCCATGTTTTTCGTTTGTTCATCTTGTATCCGACAAACATGATGTATTTCCTTTCAAACATTGTTTGTCGCATTCTGTAGTAGTCTGTGAGCTAGTGACACCAGACCTTGGGTAGTGATGTGTATTAAACTTCCGCACTTTTGGTTTTCAGTTGCTTTAGATTTAAAGTCTTCCGCTTAAATTTTGTCTCGTTTATTATATTGTTTGAAAGAAAGCAGGAAAGGTGTTTTAAATATTTGGCTTGCCTAGCTCCGATAGTAGGCGCCATCACGACACCCGATGGTGGGAAATCCGGGCCGTGGCAGATCGGAATTGGTTTTGGAGATCCGGTGTAGAATTAGGCTTGAATTGGCGAAGTTAGTATTTTGGCGATTTCCGGTTGGTAGGTGAGATTTTGATCCGAGGGTCGGAATAGAATTCCGAGAGTTGCAGTAGCTTCATTATGTCATTTGGGATGTGTGTGCAAAATTTCAGGTCATTCGAACGTGTTTTGGTTGGTTTTTTGATCAAAAACGTATTTCGGAAGATTTTAGAAAATTAGGTTTGAATTCAATGTGATTTAGTAGATTTGGTGTTGTTTGAGGTGTTTTGATGATTGAAACAAGTTTGAATAAGGTATTGGGTCATGTTTGTGTTTTTGGTTGAGGTCCTGGGGCCTCGGGGTGATTTCAGATGGTTAACGGGAAGATTTGAACTTGAATGATTGCAGAAAGTGTGTTGCTTCTGGTGTTTTCACACTTGCGGCTTGGGAACCGCAGGTGAGGTGCCCCACGTGCAAGGGGAAAAGCCGCAGATGCGAAGTTTGGGCTGGGGAGTAGTTTCCGCAGAAGCGGTCGAGGTGGCCGCATCTGCGAAGCCGCAGATGCGGAAGTCCAGTCGCAGAAGCGACTTTTGGAATTGTAATGAGAAACCGCAGAAGCGGTCGGTTGGACCGCAAATGCGGTACCGCAGGTGCGGTAAAAGAGTCGCAAATGCGAAAACCCGTGGGCAGAATGTATATATGTCTTTTCTTCGCAATTTTTAAAGGGTTTAACCATTTTTAACTTCGGACTTAGAGTTTTTGGGCGATTTTGAAGAGAGATTTCAAGGGAACTTCGATAAGGTAAGGATTTTGGACTTAAAAAATACACTTCTATGGCGGTATTTCATGAATTAGGACTGAAATGTAAGCAATTAATGGACTAAAAATGGAGGTTTAGAGCTTGAGTTTAAGAGGGCTTAAATTAAGGATTTGAGGGGTCAATTGAACTCCGATTCTGGTGTTTTTGATATGTATGAACTTGGTGGGAGATAAGGAATCTAATGATGTGAAAATTTCTGAGTTTCGAGAAGTGGGCCCGGGGCTCGGGTTTTGCCAATTTTGAGATTTTTGACAATTTTCGATTGTTTTCGCTTGGGCTTACTACTGTTTAGACTTACTACTTGAACTCAGTCGTACCATTTTCTATTGTTTTACAACTCAGCCATTTTAATCGGTTTTTGAAACTAAAAAGATATATTAAATGATGTTTTGGACTGAGAACTACTGTTTTACTAAATGCCCGAGAGGCTTATATGATGTTTGGACTGAGTATGGCCAAGGGCCAGATGTGAGGATACTATGGGATCGGGCTGCGCACCGCAACAATATTATGTTGATATTGATATGAGGCAGAGCCTAGTTGATGCCACGAGATGGCTTGATATTGCGCTTGGGCCGTAAGGGGCCCCTCCCGGAGTCTGCACACCCCAGGTGAGCGCCGTCGACGATAAATATACGGATCGGGCTACACGCCGCAGCGGGTACTATATGGTACTGTTCTATGTGTTGATTTTCATTATATGTCTGTCACCTAACTGCTTATTTGTTGTAGCATCTCCATATTTCGTTTCCATTGGTTTATTGCTTTCATATTACTTGTTTAAATTGCCGCATTGTAGATTACTCTGTGATTTTCGTGATTTCTTATTCTCAATCATTATTTATGCTTATTATTCACTAGGTCGGATTACTCACATTACTCCCTGCACCTTGCGTGCAGATCCAGGTGTTCCAGAGGCTGAGTGAGGATATTCAGTCGATCAGTTCATATCCGGGAGCATCGAGGTAGCTGCACGGCGTCCGCAGCTCGGATCTCACCCTTCTATCCTTTCGTTTTATCCGCATTTCCTAAACTGATTATGTATTAGGCTATTAAACTTGTGCTAGAGGCTCGAGACTTGTTACACCAGATCTGTATGGGTTATGTAGTGGTATTATCATCTGAATTTCCACATATTTGACTCGTTGTCCTAAACTTTTATTATGATAAATTGACAATTTAACTGTGTTAGCTAATAATGAATTGTATAAGAAATGGATCGAGGTTGTTAGTTGGTCAGGCTTGTCTAGCAGTGTGTTGGGCGCCATCACGACCAGGGTTGGGGTCGTGACACTTTACTTGCTGTTTAATTGAGACTTTGCTTTTATGTGTCTAAATTATGTATAGCTATTGTATCAAAACTTATTTCTGACTCATCTTCATATGGATCTTGAGCATCTTGATAATTTAGGTTGTATTCATAGTTATCATCTTCTCCTGAACTTTGGGTCATTTCTGCATTTGGACTTGGACTTGGACTTGGATTCTTAACCATGTGTTTGTCTTGTTCTTCGTTTTTTTGAAAAAAATTTTCTAATGTCTGTTTGATTATATTTTCTATTTTTTCATTTTTGAAATTATACGCTTCTTTTTTTAACGCTTCTCCCTGTGTTAACATTCTGGGTAGTCTTCTTCTCGATGGACCTTCATCTTCACTTTTTGGCAAAGTGATAGCCATAAACGGATTTGATGTGTCTTTACCGGTTATCGTTTGAATCGGACTAGCTATATCATTATCTGATACAGTGGATCTTGCTGCATTCATTGGGGAACGCACACCCTTCTCATCCATTTTTGTTTGAGATGGAGAACTCTGTTTTGGATTGTTTATCTCTATGTCTTGTTGAGAAATAACTTGAGTCTGGGATAATTCAAATCTCTACGCTTGTACCCTGTGTTCCAATACCTTTAACTGCTCCATAAGTTTTGTCTTCTCTTGTGCTAGGGTTTCATTTTTCCGGTTTATTCGTTTAAAGGCTTCTGTCATTGATGAACAATGATCACAGAATATTATCTTGTCATTGTCTTTTTGGATGTTGTATTGAGGGGTTTTTTCTGGGTTTTGTCTGAGTGCTGGGGAGATATAGTAGTTTGGTCCTAGTATTCCTCTTGCATAATCTAATGCTTCAGTAAAATCATTAAAACCTTTGAAAAATGGTTTTTCTATATCCTTAATGGAATCTAGTACTTCTAACCATGTATGAAAAATACCATATGTCTTACTATGTATAACCACATAATACTTAAATCTTTTGTCTTGGTTTTTATCTGTAAAATATTATCCTAAGGCATTAAGAGACGCTATAATATATTTAGTGTCTTTCTTATTATATGCTATCCATAAGTTATCAATTAAACACCGTTGAGGTCTGTCTATGACACATTCTGGTAGGACTCTAAATGTCATGTTTGATGGTGGAAAAAAAATTAAATTATGTTTTCCAAAATTTATTCTTTCCATATTAGTCTGTTCTCCCAAAAGATGTGGTTTAAAATGAAGATTACCTAATACTGTCTGCAAGTATCTGTCTGAGGGTGAGACTTGAATGCCCTTCCCTTTGTCTTCAATCTTGAAAACTGTTGGTCTCATGCTGTACATGTAAAATATTTGTTTATTAATTGACAGTAATTTTAAGCCTACTTAACTGATCTGCTAAATTATTATCTTTTCCTTTAATATGTTCAAAAACCAGATTATACATTGATATAGTATCAATAAAATTTAACCATCTTCTTCTACTACTATTCTTTGCGTTTATCTTCTGGTAAAATTTAACTATGGCTTCACAATCAGTTCTAATTGTTACTTCTTGTTTATTTAATATATATAATTTAAAACTATTTAATCCGTAAATTACAACTAATATCTCTACATCTATACTACTCATATTTCCTTTTTCTTTATATTTACCACTTTGATAATCATATTTTTTCTGTGCTCTTATCACTATATTTATTTGGTTTTGCTTTTAGAACTGCTCCTCATCCTTCAAAACTACCGTCTGTTTCTATTATCAAGTAGTCTATTTCTAGTGACATATTTAAATCAGGAATATTTTTTATTCTTTCTTTAATATTTTGTACTAATTTAATATCTTCTGTGTTAAAATATTTTTGTCCTGTAGATCATGTCTTAGCATATAATGGTCCTGCTATTTTTCCTAAGTCTTTTATAAAATTTCTCACATAATTTACTATACCCAAAAACATTTGTAGCTCTTTGGTACTATCTAATTTATCTGGAATTTCTAGAGCCTTTTTAGCTATATGAGGTTGTAATTTAATTTTTCCATCCCCTAAGATTATTCCTAGAAAATTTATATAATTTTTACATAGTTCCATCTTCTTTTTACTAATTATTATTCCATTATCTACAAATAATCTAAATACTGTCTGTAAATGTCCTAAATGTTCTTTAATATCTTTACCAAATACTAATATATCATCTACATATACTAAAACAAATCTCTTATATTCTCCAAATATACTATCCATTTTTCGTTGAAAAATTGGTGGAGCTGGTTTTAGTCCGAACGACATTACTAACCATTCGAAGTGTCCTTCTGGACAAGTAAATGCAGTCCACTCAATGCTTTCTTCATGAATCTTTACTTGCCAATACCCTGATTTACAGTCAAACTTGCTGAATATCCTTTTTCCTTGTATTCTATTTATTAGTTATGTTTTATCAGGTAACTTATATCCATATGTTCTAGTGTTATCATTAAGTCTTTTGTAGTTTATTACCATTCTTGCTTTTCCTCTTACTATCTCACTATGGTTTCTAACCATAAAGACTGCTGACCTATGTTTAGAAGTGGGTATTCTTATTACTCCTAAATTTATAAGTTCTTTAATTTGAATTTTGAAGTCTTCTAGATCTTGATTTGTAGCTTCTATTGAGGTTGTTTTAATTATATATTCTGGATTAATTATATCTAGTTTATGTCACACCTCTCTTTTTTACACTACACCCCCAGGGAAGGGTATAAAGGAGTTTTTCCAATTAAAGGACAATCGAAACGAGATTTATTTATTTAAAGATTCAGAGTCGCCACTTGGGAGATTTATGGTGTCCCAATTCACCGGTTTAATCCTGAATCGAGGAAAAGTTTGACTCTGTTTAACAGTCCGCGAACTAGAAATCCGAGTAAGGAATTCTGTTAACCCGGGAGAAGGTGTTAGACATTCCCGAGTTCTGTGCACAGTCGCTCAACTGTTATATTCGGCTTAATTATCTGATTTTAATACAAGTTTTAAACCTATATGCAAATTCTGACTTTTTAACCACTTTTATTCATTTTTTCAGAGAAAATTACAACGCTATTAAAACACATCTCGAACCACGTCACATAAGTGCACCCATGGCTTTTGACATATTTTAACATTGTTGAGATTTGGATTTGGGTCACATAAATGCGCACCTGAGTTTAAGAAGGTAATATTATTAAACTGACGCGCCTAAAGCAATTACGAATTTGCAACTTTGCGAGGGCCATGGAAACTAAATGGCACGCCTCGATATAATTAGAAGAGTCATACTTAATTAAGAGGGCTCAAGATGTCGGATTTGTTTTACATATATATTAACAGTATATGATTGTGAAAACGGGCCAGGTGCAATTTCAGTGCATAGGCTCCAAGATTTCTTCCCTTTTTAAATTAAACCCATAGCCAATATAAAGCCCAATCCCTGAATTTGCTCCCAGGAAACTTCTTGCTTTCCTGGTGTCTTGCGTTGACACAATGACAGAAAAAAACAAACTGCCTATGCCATGAATTCAAAGCTCACTAACTAATCACCATTTTAATAAGGAAGATTTGAAGGAAACAATAGCATTTAAATCTCATAGTATGCTAGACCTCAGCTGGAGAGTTCAACATGATAACTGAATCAAACACAGAAGTGTAACTCGAATCAAGAAAAGGTTAAACAATGAGAACGATCGTCTTCACAACTAAGCAATTTCTTTGCATCAAAATGTTGGCAGCATACGTCAACTAGATTTCACTTAAATCATGCAACTCATGAAACTTCATAGTAAACAAGAACCAACAACTTCATGACCACTGAATTCATAATAAAGCATAAACTAAAACATTGCCATACTCAAACTTCGTCGCTACAGCTCTGACTGGCTATCAAAATTCTCACCCAATTTGAAGTTTTAACAAAGGGAAAGATGTCCCGAAACTAAACCGTGGAGACAAGAAAGTTCCTATGAATCAACTTAGAGACTCAACCAAACTGGATGCTGAAGATAGATCTAATCACATACTAAGGAGGGGCCTGCCATTAAACAATAGTAGCTATGAAATAGTTTAAAAGAACATCAGATGAACAAAGACCAATCAGTTTGTAGGGAACCTGATCCCAGCTCAAACCACTTCAATTTACACTAGCAAGCCTTCATTTCAATACAATGAAACCGGCAGAACACCACAGAATATTGTGAAATCAGCAAAAAAAACTGGTCACAGAAACTTTAACACTGCTGAATCCTCAAACAAAACACCATGGCTAACAACGTAGAATTTTTGAACAAGAGCAGGAAACAGAGCTGCCTAGACAGTGCGAAACAGGGCATGTGAGCACGTGATTTTTGCCTCACAAGAACTACTCCAAAAGAAATCATAAATAATTTTTCTTTGTATACGATTTTGAATTTTCGTGGCATTTTATCTGTGCATGTTTATTTTATTCTAATTAAAGAAAATACAGAAAAATAGTAATATAGGTACATGTGCATTTAGGAATTAATGTTGCATTTTCATAATTAATTAATCATTGGTTTATATAAAAGGATAAAATAATAAAAAATAATATATTTAGGAATTAATCAACCATAATTTGATTAAAAGAAAATCACAAAAATATGCATATGTGTCTCTTGCCATTGTGTTGATTTTATTTAAATGTTTAATTTGTGTGTTAATTATTATAGGTGTTAAATAATATGTGTGTAATTTTATTTTTTGATTTTTACAATTTATTTAGGATTTTTGTTTAATTTTCGTAATTAAAGAAAAATGGAAAACGGGTAAATGTAAAGGAAATTCGGATTGGGCCAGGAGAAATTCAGGCCCAAAACTCATCCCTGACCCAATCCAGACCAGCTGGTCTCAGAAACAAACGAAACGACGTAGTATGATGATGAAACTACCCCGTTTCGTCATCCTTCAATCTGAGTCGTTGATCGAACAAATCAAACGGTTCAGTGCATCCCTGGCTTGGATTGAAACGACACCGTTTCAAGTGCTCAATCTGAGCCACCCATTTTCTTTGATCCAACGGCTTCAAGGCCTCCCCATAACCCGATCCAATTCGCCCTCCCCGGGCCAACCCATACCCCTGTTTAAACCAAACGACACCGTATAATTTTAACCCCTTTCATCCTGACCATTGATCGTAATAGATCTAACGGTTAAGATCAAAACAACCCCTCACTATATAAGCCCAAATCCTTACCCCACCCCCAAACCAAACACCCCCCCGCTTCCTGTTCATCGTCTCCTTCGGAGACAGACCCAAACCCTAGCCGCCTTAGCTCCCCTTTGCCTGAAACCTGGCGGCAACTACGCCGCCGGCCACCACCTTAACACCCTAGCTTCCCCACGACATCCTCTTTCCAGATCGGATGCTAGTTTCCTTCGAATCATCACCGATCTTCTCGAATCTGCAGTCGAAGAGTTCGTCTGAAACTTCACCTATTCCGATGACCACCAAATTAACACCACAACATCCCCTGACCACCCTCGTCATGAATCTGGTAACCGTTTAGTTTGAATCTTCCCGGAACTTCTCGAATCTTCAATCGAAGATTCGAGCATAACTCAACTCACACCAAACCATCCCAAATTGATACCTAACACTCACCTGACCCCCCCTTAGGCCTACACCAACGAAGGTTTGGTTCGAATCAAGCCGAAAGTGTTCGAACCCCAAATCAGACCCTCAAGAACCCTAAAAATCCAAATCATGGAATCAGTCCAATTAAATGAAGATTTGGGGTCTAATAGACCTTAATCGAGGTATTCTCTGTTGAAAATACTTCGATTAAAGTTTGTTCGACCTCAAAAATGTCCAAATTCAAGTTCGAGCCTGGGTCCGTATATTTCTGAGTTTCTAAGGTATTTTATTTTTCGTTTTCTTCATTTTTGTATTCATGTTTTTCTATCTATGTATCTGTTAAGTTTAGTTTTATTAATTTTTCATTTTTATCAATTAATTCTGCTCATCTCAATAGACCTTTTATTTGGTCCAAATCTGTCATTTGTTTATGATTGCTGTAATTATTATGTGTGTGATCGATTAATAAGTTGCGTCGATTAGTTAGTTTCCATTTTAATTCTGTCAATAACACTGAAATTACCCGAATTGCCTATTTCGTTGTTTGCTGATTTGATCAATGTCAGTTGTAATACGTAATCGTTCAATTAAGCTTCATTGAGTAGGTCGTTCGCATAGTTTGAATCAATTGGCATTCTATTGTTTATAATTTTCAAATTGTTAGTCATCCGGTTAGTTCAGATGCTGTTTTAAGTATAAGCGTTATTCTGAATCACTGGAACCTTCGTATTCGATGTAGTTTCTGCCGTAAAATGCTAGCTGAATTGGTTATAGCTGTTAATCGAGTCAGTTTTGGTTAATTGATTAGTTAAACAGATTTTGATACAGTAGTTGTATTGGGCTAGGATAGTAAATCACAATGGTTTTCAGGGGCAATTTGGGAATAAAATAGTAGGAATAATATGTTAGTATTAGTGTGTTATTAGTGGAATGTTAATGTCTTTAATTTAATGTGATGATGGGGAACAAAAGGAAATGGGGGGCTGAAAATCAGGGAAAAGACTTCCTTAATAGGATTTAAAGTAAAAAGAGCAGATTTTTAGTGGGGAATTCTGATTTTTGTTGAAAAGAAGAAGGGTCGGGCAGATTGTATAAAGAGAGGGGGCAGACTGGAAAGAAGGAGAGATCTGAAAAAGACTGAAAAAAAAGCAGACTGAAAGAGAGAAAAAACTAGACAAAAAAGAGAGAAAAATCTGAAAAATATACTGGAAAAGAGAGGGAAAAATTTAGAAAGTAAAAAATTAGAACTTTTACACTAAGAGTTAGAGTGTTAAGGCTGAACTTTTACATTAAGAGTTTCAGGCTGCTTTTCTTGAGTGTTTAGCAAATCAGAAGACTGTTTCCTTGCATTTGTCTGTGTTTCATTTTGTTACTGCTGGTTTTCAGTTTTAGTATTTCCTGGATTTACTGGTTGTTGCTGTACTACTGTGTTGCTGTGTATGCTACTGCTGCTTTCTGCACTAATCCTCCTCTTCTTCTCTTTGCTTTTCAAATACCAGGTACTCAACTTTGATACCCTGGTTCTTGTAGTCTGAAACCTGAAGCATGAATACAAAAGAAATGAGGAGTTGAAGTTCTTAAAATTCATTATAGTTGTCCATTTGTTTATATGTACATTAGAATAACTTTCTTTCATTAGAGTCATGTAGTTGTTTGTTTACGTATAACTGGACACGCCTATTCTATAGTAATTTAGTTGTAAAATTTCCCCCCCTTCTGTATGCTTTTATTTAATAAAAACTAATGATGTAATAGTAACGTTTTGTTATTTCAGTCTATTTTGTTTAAAAGCATGTTCAAAATACACATCAGGCCATAGGTCGATTATTTAACGGTTTAAATTATTTCAGTTAACAAATTGCTTATCTAATTTCGTAAGAACAAGTTCAATTGGTTAATTTCAGCATCTAAGTAGTCTAGGATAAAAAAATCAGATTTTTCAGGTTCATTCATTCCAGTAGAATATCACTTTAAATTGGTAGAAATTTGTTTAAAAAATGACACCATTTTTAGTTTGGCAAATTATGAATATGTATAGAAACCATTAACTAAGTCCAATTTGAAGTGATATGGCCTAGGTCCGGTTTTACCCTCACACATCGGACTTGGTCCCATAACTGTCAAATAGATTGCTCTTACTACGTTCATTTTAGATTTAACGAATCATGTTCGAAACTCAATTATAATAACCCGTAAGTAAGTAATTAAAGTAGGACCTTTTCTTCATTTATTTTAGAAAACAAAAAATAGAAAATGTAGTCACTTTAGGATTGTATTTAAAATAAAGGAGTTGGGTCTCGCCATAGTACATCACAAATTGCGGGGCCCTCGGTAAATATTTACTTTAAAAATTGCTTAGACTTCGGAATGGACCGTTTAGCAAACTTTCACGACCCTACCCAAAGTAAATGATACGCTAGTCGCTTTAGGCGCCTTTAATAATTTAATTTTTTTAAAACTCAGGTGCACATTTATGTGACCCAAGTCCAAATCTCAATAGAGTCGAAATATGTCGATAACCACGGGTAAATTGATTTGACGTGGTTCAAGATATATTTTCACGATGTTGCAATTCTCTATAAAAATAATAATAACAATAAAGCGGTTAAAAGTTGAAATTGCACTATAGTTTTTGAACATGTATTAAAATAAGATATTTTAGCTATTACAACAGTTTAAGCGACCGTGCTAGAACCACGGGATTCGGGGGTGCCTAACACCTTCCCTCGGGTGAACAGAATTCCTTACTTAGAATTTCTAGTTCGCAGACTTCATTTGGAAAGTCGAATATTTTCCTCGATTCGGGATTAAATTGGTGACTTGGGACACCCCTAAATCTTCCAAGTGGCGACTCTGAATAAATAAATCTCGTTTCGATTGTCTTTTAATTGGAAAAAACTCCCTTCCGCGCCCTTTTAAGGTGGCGCGGGCGAAAAAGGAGGTGTGACAGCTCTGGCGACTCTGCTGGGGAACTCAGATTTCCAGAACCATTGGTTCAGGGTTCAGAATTCGAGCTTAATAAATTGTTGTGTTTTGGCTTTATTATCTGTTATTCTCATATGATCTGTGCTTAATATGCAAAATGATGCTTTTTACTGCTTTGATATTATTTGAACTGTACATATAAACTATGCCGAAACCTTCTCTTCTTACCTCCGGGGATGTGCTTACTGGTTAAGACTCCCTATTCTGTTAGTGTCATATCCTAAATAAAAGAGGCTCGGAAAGTTTCTAAGCCGGCTGGCCTTTTGGTTCCCGGAAAGGAGCTCCTTCCTCAACTCGAGCTGTCCGCTCGAGTACACTGTCTAGAACACCGACCCAGGTTTTGAACATAGAATAACGTGACTTCATGCCGGATCCCTAGTAGGAACGCTTATTTGCATCACGTTGCATTTGACTTAGGGGACTCAACACATGGGTTGGGTCCGTCTAGGACTAGCAACCTGATATGAAAAGACCATCATGATGCATCTATTTATTTTCCGTGCAACTTTTTTGTATTGCGCTCGCATGCTGACCGGTGTTTGAATATTAGGAATATTGTGAAAATTGAAAAAAAATAGCGGTTAGGGAGTTAATTGTTTATTTTTGAAAAACCCAATGCCCCAAATACCGTCGAACTCTGCCGAAATTTTGAAAAAAAATGTTGTATTAATTTGTTTTACTAAAAGCAAAGGAAAAATAGAAAAAAAAAGAATCGTTGTTCTGTCTCGTTTTCAAAAAAAAAAAAAAAATAGAAAAAGGAAAATAGTTTGTCTTGCCATGGAAAATGAAAATGAAAAAAGGGGTCTTATTTTTAAAATAGTTTTTTTTAATTTATTTTTATGAAAATACCCAAAATCGAAAAGGAAAAGAGTCGTGCTTTGAAAGTGGTTTTGATATTTGCTGCAAAAAAATGAATGATTTTTTTTTTAAAAATAGTTCAGTTAATAGGGCGAACTACGCCGGTTTGATTCTCACAGGACGTGAGATACGTAGGCAATCCTCGTCTAGTCCAACCTCCCATTTTTGTAAAAAATTAATAAATAATAAAAATGTCAAAATTTTCATTTTTTCTGTCATAGAGTCGGGTGATGCTGTTTATATCAAAAATAGCCGAATGTTCCCAAAAGGAACTCCGGAAGGCTGCCTTTGTATAAACAGCTACTTCTTATTTTTTATTTTGGTTAAATCACACAACCTTAAAATCTTCGTCCCTGAAGTGCTGAAAGGCCGTGTTCAGAAATTCTTTTTTAGGAAAAATGATCATATTTTTTTTAGTCAAATAAATTTTCGCTTGTTTAAATCTTATTAATAAATGTGCAGAATGAGCACGACTCAAAATGAACCTTTTTCAATCATGAATAAAATTCCCCTCCAATTGCGGCTATGGTGGAATGATTTAGGCAAAGAAGGGCATGACGAATTCAAGAAACATCTGAAAGGTCTCACGAGTTTGTTGGATATAAGGCCTCGAGGAGATATTATAAGGGCACTGGTCCCTCACTGGGACCCTGCGCACAATGTCTTCCACTTCTCGGACTTTGAACTTACCCCAACTTTAGAGGAAATAGCAGGGTACATCGGCAGTGCTGAGGTTCCATTGAGGCATAAATACCTGGTTGCTCCAAGAGCCATAGCGGTACACCGATTTTTGGACTCATTAAAGATAGTCAGAACAATCCATAACCCTGACTTGGCAAAAGGTTTTTGCACTATGAGTTTCATATACCAAAGATATGGTCACATAGGAGGATTCGACAAGCTAGCAAACAAGTTGTGCAACAAAAGTAACTGTAACGACCCGACCGGTCGTTTTGAGCTCCGACGGGTCATTCAGCAGCTTGAGGCCATGAGCGGCTTCATCTCAGGTATATTGACTTGTGTGTATGGTCAGAATTAAAATTCAGGAAGTTTGGAGTCAAATCTAAATGGAAATTCTCATTTTGAAAGCTTAAAATTGAAGAAATGAACTTGGATTGGAATTTTGAGTAAACAAACTCGGAATTGGGATCCGAAGGTTCCAGCAGGTTCGTATGATGATTTCGGACTTGGGCGTATGCCCGGATCGGGTTTTGGATAACCCGGGAGCATTTTGGCGCCTATTGTGGAAGATAGCATTTTAGAAGAAATTGCATCAGTTTGGTTTAAAATGCATTTCAGTGTTATTGATGTCCATTTGGGATTCCGAGACTGAGAGTAGCTCCGTATGATGATTCTAGATTTGGGAGTGCGATCAGAAGTGAATTCGGAGGTCCGTAGGTTATTTTGGAGCCGTTCGGCTAAAGATGGAAAATTGAAGGTTTTTGAGAAAATTTGGCCGGAAGTGAAAATTTTGATATCGGATTCGAAATGCGAATTTTATGGTTTGGATAGCTTCGTTAGGTTATTTGGGACTTAGGAGTGTGTCCGGAATATCTTTGTATTGAAAAAATATATGAATTATGGGAAAAATTTGAAAAATTTTGATATTTAATATTGTTAAAGTTGACTTTGGTCAACATTTTTGGTAAACGGACCCGGACCCGTAATTTTTTAGTCTCGAAAGGTCCATAGAAAAATGTGGGAGTTGAACGTGTTTCCGGAATCGAATTCGGAGGTCCGAGAAATGAATTTTTTCGTGAAATTGTTTAAGGAAAATGAAAATGAAATTTGATCAGAAAGTAATGGTATCGGGCTCGTATTTTGGTTTTGACGCCCGATACAGGTCATATATGTTGGTTAAGCGCTTCCTGTAAAGTTTGGTTACAAACGGACGTTGTTTGACTGGTTTCGGCCTTAAATTGGAAAATTTGAAAGTTTATGAAATTTGAAAGAATTCTTGGATTTAAGGCTCAAATCATTGATTTTGATGTTATTTTGGCGATTTGATCGCTCGAGTAAGTTCGTGTGATGTTTTAGAGTCAGTGTTCATATTTGGTTTGGAGCCCCGAGGGCTCGGGAGTGTTTCGGAGGTGTCTCGGAGTGATTTCGGACTTGGGAAAAATTGCAGAAAATTCTGCTGTGCCCAAAAAATTTTAGGTGCGAGTAGTCCAGTTTGGAAGCTCATATCTTGTAATCTATAAGAAATCAGAAAAAGTGCAAAACACAAAAGTTGTAGCCCATACATTCTAGTTTTCGGAAAGTTAAACCATTCGTGATTTGGATATCATCTCAGAAAGTTACGATGGATCGAAAAGGGCTACTGGAGCAGTTTCGGCAGAATTTATGATGTACTTTAGAAGCTCATATCTCGGGATATATAAAGAGTTATATGGTGTACAACCTATAAAATTAAAGATCTTTGAGTCTAGTTTCTAAATCTTTAAACCGGTTGTCATTTGGATATTTATACAAGACGTTATGGGTGTTTAAACAGAAGGTGTCCGACAAGGAACAATTTTAATAGGATGTACAACTTGTATAACACAAGTGCAAGGTACAACTCGACGAAGCACATGCAGATTCTTTTATACACGGATTTAGCTCACTTTTCTTCATTTCTTCAAAGTATGGACGATTTTTGGGGAGCTTCAAGAGGGGATTTTCATCATCAATGTGAAGGTAAGTTATCCCCACCTATTTTGAGTTAAGTACATCAATTATGTATGGATTTGAGCATGAAAATTGTAGAAAAATTGAGGATTTAGGCCTAGGGATTTAAAATAAGATTTTGGTAAATTTTATATTTACGGACTCGTGGCGAGACGAGGAATCCGGTGATGTGACTTTCGTAATTTTTCGAGAAGTGGGCCCGGGGCTCGGGTTTTGCAAATTTCGTGATTTTCGATATTTTTCGAGTTTTTTCGATTGGGTTATATTCCCTTAGACTATTGTAATATATTTCTTATGGTTTTGGCAAGATTCGACGCGCGAGGAGGTCGATTCGAAAGGAAAGGGCATCGCGGAGTAGACTTTTGGCCATCTTGAGGTGAGTAATAGATGTAAATGTTGTTCTGAGGGTTTGAAACCCCGGACTTTCATATCGTAACACTATATTGAGGCGTGACACGCACTCCATGGTGAGTGCGGGGTCAGATACTATTGGGGATTGTGACTTGGTCCATCCCGTGTGATGTTTATACTATACTGGTGATTGATACACATACTTCATTGATATTACTGGGCTTGATGCCATGTTTGGGGCCTTGTGCCGATTTGTAAAATCCTTCGAGGATTGATATTACTGCTTAGCATGATTTGCATATCATTTAATTTCAGTCCAAGGTTTTAAATGCTGTTTTGCAAACTCAGCCATAATTCTAAGTGTTGAAAACTTAAATGATATTTTTAAATGTATTCCGGGCTGGGAACTTCTGTTTTGTAAATGCCCAAGGGGCTTATTATATTATTTTCTGGACTGATTATAAAGTGACTTGAAACAGTGGTAACAATGACACTGTGTGATATACTTGAAACAGTGGTAACAATGACACTGTGTGATATACTTGAAACAGTGGTAACAATGACACTGTGTGATATACTTGAAATAGTGGTAACAATGACACTGGATGATATACTTGAACAATGGTAACAATGACACTGTATGATATAAATTGGTCAGGTAACAATGGCTGACCGGTCAGGTAACAATGACTGACCAAGATATTGTGCTTGGGCTGTAGGATCCCCTCCGGAGTTTGTACACACCCCCAGTGAGCGCCGTCGACGATAAATAAATATGGATGGCTCGGGCTGCACGCCACAGTGGGTACTGGAATGTACCATCATATCCATTGCATTGCATTCATGTATTTGTATTTATACTGGTGTTTAGCTGCTCAGTTCCATATGTTGCTGTATATTCGGATTGTAGCTTACTTTGTGTATTTACTGGATTTTCTTATCTTCGGACTGTAGTTACTTTTATTACTCACTGGGTCGGAGTACTCACTTTATTCCCTGCACCTTGTGTGCAGATCCAGGGCAGTCTCAGGCTCAGTAGATCTAGTTGATCAGCAGATCCAGCCTCTGGGAGTATCGAGGTAGCTGCACGGCGTTCGCAGCCATTGATCTTCTCTCTCCTATCCTATCTCTTTATTTCCGCATTATCGGACTTTGGATATACCATGTATTAGGATGATATTCTGTATTCTAGAGGCTCAGATTCGTGACACCGGGTCCTAGTAAGATTATATTGTGTATTTTGTTAAAATCTTCAGTACTTTAATCTTGCTTAATTGATATTTCTTTCCGCTATTTTTGATAAATTGGGTTAAGTGTTGAATAATGGTCAGGCTTGCCTAGTAGTGTGCTGGGCACCATCACGACCGGGATTTGGGTCACGACAAGTTGGTATAAGAGCCTAGGTTACTTGGTCTCGCGAGTCATGAGCCAGTTTAGTAGAGTCTCGCGGATCGGTACGGAGACGTCTGTACTTATCCTAGAGAGACTGCCGAACCTTTAGGAAAACTTCACATTCTTGAATTCTTATCGTGCGTCCTTGATTCAGCTTGAAAAGAAACTTTTGAAATTCCTTCCGCGTGATCGTATGCACCAACGGGCGCTCAGTATCAGATGTGTCTCGATGGCTTTTGATTCCCCGATCGAGGGGCGAGGTGTAATCTCTGTGAGTTTGAAGTTAGACCAGTCTGGAGGACTTGAGGCCAAATCTTTGCCAATGGCTTGGGCACCGAGGTGCTGATTTTGTGAGCAAGTATTTTGAACTCATATGTTCATTATTGTCCTTGTTAGCCGGAATGGCGGTTGGATATCCACGTGATGAGTATGTTAGTGTTGCGAGGTGTATTTGTACGACTTGGTAGTGGCGAAGAAGCCTACTGGATAGTAGATGAACTGTTAAGTGATTCGTTTCTTATTGTGATTTGTTGAGTAGCCCGAGTTATGGGCGCGTGAAGAATATTTTTCGTGTCTCCTAGTTAGATAATTCTGGGAGCTGAGATCGCTTCCGTAAATGTATTATGACGAAATCGTTGATCAAGGAGACCACCTTGAAGGTCGAAAATATTAAAGGAAGAATATGTTCCTACTTGGTTGAATAGCCCAATAATGGAGGGTTGAAGGGTATTTTCTATGTGTTATGATTCAAATAGGTGCAACGCATGTCCATGTATCAATTTAGATTTATGTAATTGATATGCATTGTGATGCTTTGTCAAGTTGTGGATGTGTTGTTAGGATGGTTTTGGTGATTCTCTGGCAGGTGGATAGGACCAATTACAAAGGAGGCTCTGCCGAAATTTTTGAAAAATTTAGGACTTAAAAAAAAAATAAAAAAAATTGGTCGCCTAGAGAGTGGGCTTAACTGTTGTGTGAGTAAATGCAAGAATTGCAGAAGAGTTAAAATTCCAGATGATTCGTGTTTCCACGAGCTTATGATGGAGTGAGTTTAATCTCACCATGATATTACGACATCAATAGAGTATATGTGTTGTGATCTATGGCTTCGAGCCAAGTTGGGGAGCTTGCTGTTGATTAGCTGATTGCACGGTTTATTACCTGCGTTAATTCTAGTTATTGGCGTATTGGTGGGTTATTGCAGCTACGGAAAAGGACCATGAGTGGTAATTTGAGTAAATGAATTATTGGATGCATGCTATGGTTAGCCTTATTGGCTCATGTTCAGACTTGAGGGAAGATTCATGATTTATGCCTCGTATAGGTGCAGGCTTCGAGGGAAGTGATCCCTCTAGGTGCTTTATCGAGAGGGTATTCATATGTTATAAAATTCAGTAGAGTTGGTTGCATTAGGGGCCAATTCAGAGCTGGGTGGCTCTCAATAGCGGTCCTAGTTAATTTAAGAGGTAAAGTGTGGTGCCTAATGATTTTGAGTCTATAAGTACGGTTAAGAGTCAAGCTTTTGAAGCAGCTTATGAAGAAAGACACAAAATGTTCTATGATGTTTTGACTTGCGGTATAGCATTTGAGAGACATGAAATGGTCATGGTATTTAAGACAACATGGTCTCGTGCTTTAAGGTCACTCGGGGTGAGTTTGGTTGAAATAAGTTAGGTGTTAAAGGGAGATATTATTATTTCTAAGACAATCAAGTATAAATTGGAAGGAAGTAGATTGATTAGCCATAGTTGAGTTGGTATACTGGTGTCAGTGATCGGTTCATTCAGCGTGATCGAGTTATGCATGCGAGGCTTGTCGGCTGCAGTGATTGATGTTATTCTGAAGCATTCTTTTGTTAGGGCCTATTATGAGTAGGCGGATCCCAGAAAGTGTTATGGTGGCTTGGACAACTACTTAGAGATTGGCATATTCGACGATTATGAGGATTCGCCTGTATGCTGCTATAGTTCTCCTGAAGTGAGTTAAATGGAAAGTCTTATATGATGAAGTATTAGCCTATCAGCGGTTCCCGAGTTGTGATGGAAATCGCGTCTATCGTATATTGGCACGTGAGGTGCAGTGAGTGGTATGGAATTTGAAGTAAGGACCAAGGTTGCAGTTTGGTCAATGACTGTGATGTCACGATCTCGGATGAGCAGTATATGAGTTTCAGTGTTTTGAGTAAGATGGGTATTGACGTCAGTATCACCTGAGGTCGGTGTTCTATGAGAAAGGCTTTGCATCCTGGTTAGAGATTCTTGATCGCTTTTCAGCGTTAGTGCAGCCGGTGGTTTGGATGTGCAGACCTGTTAATTATTTCGGAAGATGGTGGGAGCTTGTCCCACAGGAATATTGTATAAGTGTGACATGTAGTCACTTGATTAATTAGAAATTTAAACCAAGTATGAGGATTTTCGTAATATCATCCATTTGAGAATTTATGCCTGGAGGCACTCTGTTTATTGGGTTATGGACCTGTGAAAGATTATTGGCCTAGCTTGGCACGATCAGGATCGACTTGAGGTCGGTGGATAGATTTAAATGTGGAAGTGAGCCTTACGTCAGGCAAGTTGTTTTTATTTCAGCAATGCGCTCTTTATGGAAGGATAGTCACGGTCTTATTTCGTGGTCAGTTAATTCATGTAAAGATATATTGCACCGTATGAGTTGTGAGACGGCTTGGTAAATTCCTTATGTGTTGAGGTTCCGCTCAGTGGTGATGTTATATGAGCAGGATGAGACTTAGATCATGTATCGCACCTAAGTTGTGCTTGAGTTTGTAGCCTATAGCGCTATATGTTTCCTTGGGAATGATATTATGCACCTTAGTGTGTTTATAACCGATATTCGGTATTTTGATGTGATGAGCTATTCAGCTCGACGTATATCTCCTTATGTGAGTTCTATATGTGGATTGGGTGGCACACTGCCATGGGTATGTTGTTTGGATCGGGTTGCATGCCGCAACAGTGTGATGTTCAGTTCAGTGCCCATATTTGCTTTTGTGTGTTCTGTTTCCCTATTTTCTGAGGAAGTCTATGTTAGTGTGTGAGTTGAGTAGTTCCTTCAGTCCAGACAAAAGAGTTATGCAGACCGCAAGGTCAGAGATGTTGCTTTCATGGTTGGGGAACGGGTATTGCTCCGTGTATCGCCTATGAAGGGCGTGATGAGATTTGGGAAGAAGGGCAAGCTCAGCCCTAGGTTCATCGGTCCATTTGAGATTCTTGATCGTGTGGGAGAGGTGACTTATAGACTTGCCTTGCCACCTAGCTTGTCAGCTGTACATCCCGTGTTTCATGTATCTATGCTCCGGAAGTATCACGGAGATCCATCGCACGTGTTAGATTTCAGCACTGTCCAATTGGACAAGGATCTGTCATATGAGGAGGAGCCGGTGGCTATTCTAGACCGGCAGGTTCGACAGTTGAGGTCGAAGAGTTTTCCTTCGGTACGTGTTCAGTGGAGAGGTCAGCCCCCTGAGGCATCGACCTGGGAGTCCGAGTCCGATATGCGGGGGTGTTATCCTCATCTATTTCCCGACTCAGGTACTTCTTTCTTTTGTCCGTTCGAGGACGAACAGTTGTTTTAGAGGTGGAGAATGTGACGACCCAAAGGGTCATCACCGTAGTTCTTCCTTGTTCCGCGCTTCCGAGGCCTTGAAAACCTCGCTTTTAGTTGCCTAATTTTGCATGCACAGTTCGGGCACGTAGCCGGAAAGTTTTTATGTTAGAATATTTGAATTATGTGAAAAATTGGATTTTGATATTAATATGAATAATATTGACTTCGGTCAACATTTTGGGTAAACGGACTCGGACCTGTGATTCGACGGTCCCGGAGGGTCCGTAGAAAAATATGGGGCTTGGGCGTGTGCCCGGAATTAAATTCCGAGGTCCTAAGCCCGAGAAATGAAATTTTGTGTGAAATTGTTTTCTGAAAATAATTAAGGAAAATGAAGAAGGAAATTGATCAGAAAACTATGGTATCGGGCTCGTATTTTGGTTCCGACGCCCGGTACGAGTCTTAAATATATTTTAAGCACTATCTGTAAAGTTTGGCTAAAAACGGACGTCATATGACGTGTTTCAGACTTAAAATGGGGAATTTGAGTTTTATGAAAGTTGAAAGAAAATCATGTGTTTTGAGGCTTGATTCTATGTATATGATGTTATTTTGGCGATTTGATCGCACAAATGAGACCGTAAGATGTTTTTAAGATCATATGTGTGTTTGGTTTGGAGCCCCGAGGGCTCGGGTGAGTTTGAGTGGGGCCCGGGAGGTCTTAGACTTAAAAAAAATGCAGGTTCAGGTGTTGCAGGTCCAGCGCGGCCGCGATCGTTTCTGCGCGGTCCGCGCTGGCAGCCACGCGGCCGCAGTGCTTTTCTGTGCGGTCCTCGTGGTGGGGGTTCAGAGGGTCGGTAGCCAGGTCGACCAGCGCGGCCGTGCACCAAATCAGTGTGGTCCGCGCTGGGTGGGTTCAGAGAGCCCACTTCTTCCCTCCCTCGGCGCGGCCGCGGTACATTTCTGCGCGGTCCGCGCTGGGAGCCACGCGGCTGCGGTGCATTTCTGCGCGGTCCGCGCCAGCCCCCAGCATATATATATAAATTCGAGATTTTCAGTCATTTATCCACTTTTCAAAAACCCAAAACCTAAGAGGCGATTTTCAAAACAACTTTTCTTCTCCAAAATGATTGGTAAGTGATTTCTAACTTAATTTCTTTATTCCTTGACATCTTTTAACATGATTTCAAATTCAAATCAAAAATTTTCATGGGGGAAATTGGGTGTTTTGGATAGAACCTAGGTTTTCTACAAATTGAGAAGTTGGACCTCAATTTGAGGTTCGATTTCAAAACAAATCATATATTTGGATTCGTGGGAGAATGGGTAACCGGGTTTTGGTCCGAACCTCGAGTTTCGACCACGTGGGTCCGGGGGGCGTTTTTGACCATTTTGGGAAAAACCTTGTAAAATTTATTTTTCATGCATGGGGAGTGGTTCATTTAGTAATTATTAATGTGATTAAGTAACTTATGACTAGATTCGAGCGGATTGGTGGTGGTATCAAGAGGTAAAGCTATACTAGAAGCGTGAGTTGAGTTTGGAGCATTCGAGGTAAGTGTTTGTTCTAACTTTAGCTTGAGGGAATAGGATTAGGATGTTATTTGCTACTTGCTAATGTGGAGTACGATGTATAGGCATGGTCACGGTTATCTATGCACCGGAGTCTAGCATGACCGTGAGTCTTAATTGCTTTTAATTCGAATAACGTGACACAATCTCCTTATTTATTTGATGAGTTTCATATAATGTGAACGACTGAGGTAAAATTGTGATTGGTGTACTTTTGGAGCGTTAGCTCGAACATGAATGTGTTAGTTGAAGAAAAAGGGATTTAAAAAGATAATGTGTTGTGATTACTCCCTGCCGGGATGTGTAGACCGATATATATACTCTCCCTTGTTAGGATATTTTGGGCTGTTAGTTGTACCCTTGCCGGGTTAGAGTGATATGTTGTTGATTTCTCCTAATGGGACTCTCCTTACAAAATCAGATGTTTCGAATTATATTATGGGATCGTGTGGCATGCCGTCCACTTATATATGATATTATGGGATCGTGTGGCACGCCGTCCACTTATATATAATATTATGGGATCGTGTGGCACGCCGTCCACTTTTATATGATATTATGGGATCGTGCGACTCGCTGTCCACTTATATATGATATTATGGGATCGTGTGGCATGCCGTCCACTTTTATATATGATATTATGGGATCGTGTGGCACGCCGTCCACTTATATATGATATTATGGGATCGTTTTGCACGCCGTCCACTATATTTATATATCATGGGAACCAGAGTTTCTTCTGTTTATTTTCGATATTTCATTTTTATCTGTTACTCCCCGATAGCATGTCCCCCCTAGCTTTACCTTGTATTATCTTGTTATTGTTTTCTTGCACTTGTATATATATCTGTACAGGTTAATTGTGGTAGGTCCTGTTTAGCCTCGTCACTACTTCACCGGGGTTAGGCCAGGCACTTACCAGCACATGAGGTCGATTGTGCTGATGCTACACTCTGTGCATTTTTTTGCACAGATCAGGGAGCAGCTTACGAACCACAGCAGTAGGACTTCTGGGAGCTATTTTCAGTCCAGGGACTCTCGAGGTAGCCTAGTTGGCGTTTACAGGCCGAAGCCCCTTTTCCATGTTTTTCGTTTGTTCATCTTGTATCCGACAAACATGATGTATTTCCTTTCAAACATTGTTTGTCGCATTCTGTAGTAGTCTGTGAGCTAGTGACACCAGACCTTGGGTAGTGATGTGTATTAAACTTCCGCACTTTTGGTTTTCAGTTGCTTTAGATTTAAAGTCTTCCGCTTAAATTTTGTCTCGTTTATTATATTGTTTGAAAGAAAGCAGGAAAGGTGTTTTAAATATTTGGCTTGCCTAGCTCCGATAGTAGGCGCCATCACGACACCCGATGGTGGGAAATCCGGGCCGTGGCAGATCGGAATTGGTTTTGGAGATCCGGTGTAGAATTAGGCTTGAATTGGCGAAGTTAGTATTTTGGCGATTTCCGGTTGGTAGGTGAGATTTTGATCCGAGGGTCGGAATAGAATTCCGAGAGTTGCAGTAGCTTCATTATGTCATTTGGGATGTGTGTGCAAAATTTCAGGTCATTCGAACGTGTTTTGGTTGGTTTTTTGATCAAAAACGTATTTCGGAAGATTTTAGAAAATTAGGTTTGAATTCAATGTGATTTAGTAGATTTGGTGTTGTTTGAGGTGTTTTGATGATTGAAACAAGTTTGAATAAGGTATTGGGTCATGTTTGTGTTTTTGGTTGAGGTCCTGGGGCCTCGGGGTGATTTCAGATGGTTAACGGGAAGATTTGAACTTGAATGATTGCAGAAAGTGTGTTGCTTCTGGTGTTTTCACACTTGCGGCTTGGGAACCGCAGGTGAGGTGCCCCACGTGCAAGGGGAAAAGCCGCAGATGCGAAGTTTGGGCTGGGGAGTAGTTTCCGCAGAAGCGGTCGAGGTGGCCGCATCTGCGAAGCCGCAGATGCGGAAGTCCAGTCGCAGAAGCGACTTTTGGAATTGTAATGAGAAACCGCAGAAGCGGTCGGTTGGACCGCAAATGCGGTACCGCAGGTGCGGTAAAAGAGTCGCAAATGCGAAAACCCGTGGGCAGAATGTATATATGTCTTTTCTTCGCAATTTTTAAAGGGTTTAACCATTTTTAACTTCGGACTTAGAGTTTTTGGGCGATTTTGAAGAGAGATTTCAAGGGAACTTCGATAAGGTAAGGATTTTGGACTTAAAAAATACACTTCTATGGCGGTATTTCATGAATTAGGACTGAAATGTAAGCAATTAATGGACTAAAAATGGAGGTTTAGAGCTTGAGTTTAAGAGGGCTTAAATTAAGGATTTGAGGGGTCAATTGAACTCCGATTCTGGTGTTTTTGATATGTATGAACTTGGTGGGAGATAAGGAATCTAATGATGTGAAAATTTCTGAGTTTCGAGAAGTGGGCCCGGGGCTCGGGTTTTGCCAATTTTGAGATTTTTGACAATTTTCGATTGTTTTCGCTTGGGCTTACTACTGTTTAGACTTACTACTTGAACTCAGTCGTACCATTTTCTATTGTTTTACAACTCAGCCATTTTAATCGGTTTTTGAAACTAAAAAGATATATTAAATGATGTTTTGGACTGAGAACTACTGTTTTACTAAATGCCCGAGAGGCTTATATGATGTTTGGACTGAGTATGGCCAAGGGCCAGATGTGAGGATACTATGGGATCGGGCTGCGCACCGCAACAATATTATGTTGATATTGATATGAGGCAGAGCCTAGTTGATGCCACGAGATGGCTTGATATTGCGCTTGGGCCGTAAGGGGCCCCTCCCGGAGTCTGCACACCCCAGGTGAGCGCCGTCGACGATAAATATACGGATCGGGCTACACGCCGCAGCGGGTACTATATGGTACTGTTCTATGTGTTGATTTTCATTATATGTCTGTCACCTAACTGCTTATTTGTTGTAGCATCTCCATATTTCGTTTCCATTGGTTTATTGCTTTCATATTACTTGTTTAAATTGCCGCATTGTAGATTACTCTGTGATTTTCGTGATTTCTTATTCTCAATCATTATTTATGCTTATTATTCACTAGGTCGGATTACTCACATTACTCCCTGCACCTTGCGTGCAGATCCAGGTGTTCCAGAGGCTGAGTGAGGATATTCAGTCGATCAGTTCATATCCGGGAGCATCGAGGTAGCTGCACGGCGTCCGCAGCTCGGATCTCACCCTTCTATCCTTTCGTTTTATCCGCATTTCCTAAACTGATTATGTATTAGGCTATTAAACTTGTGCTAGAGGCTCGAGACTTGTTACACCAGATCTGTATGGGTTATGTAGTGGTATTATCATCTGAATTTCCACATATTTGACTCGTTGTCCTAAACTTTTATTATGATAAATTGACAATTTAACTGTGTTAGCTAATAATGAATTGTATAAGAAATGGATCGAGGTTGTTAGTTGGTCAGGCTTGTCTAGCAGTGTGTTGGGCGCCATCACGACCAGGGTTGGGGTCGTGACACTTTACTTGCTGTTTAATTGAGACTTTGCTTTTATGTGTCTAAATTATGTATAGCTATTGTATCAAAACTTATTTCTGACTCATCTTCATATGGATCTTGAGCATCTTGATAATTTAGGTTGTATTCATAGTTATCATCTTCTCCTGAACTTTGGGTCATTTCTGCATTTGGACTTGGACTTGGACTTGGATTCTTAACCATGTGTTTGTCTTGTTCTTCGTTTTTTTGAAAAAAATTTTCTAATGTCTGTTTGATTATATTTTCTATTTTTTCATTTTTGAAATTATACGCTTCTTTTTTTAACGCTTCTCCCTGTGTTAACATTCTGGGTAGTCTTCTTCTCGATGGACCTTCATCTTCACTTTTTGGCAAAGTGATAGCCATAAACGGATTTGATGTGTCTTTACCGGTTATCGTTTGAATCGGACTAGCTATATCATTATCTGATACAGTGGATCTTGCTGCATTCATTGGGGAACGCACACCCTTCTCATCCATTTTTGTTTGAGATGGAGAACTCTGTTTTGGATTGTTTATCTCTATGTCTTGTTGAGAAATAACTTGAGTCTGGGATAATTCAAATCTCTACGCTTGTACCCTGTGTTCCAATACCTTTAACTGCTCCATAAGTTTTGTCTTCTCTTGTGCTAGGGTTTCATTTTTCCGGTTTATTCGTTTAAAGGCTTCTGTCATTGATGAACAATGATCACAGAATATTATCTTGTCATTGTCTTTTTGGATGTTGTATTGAGGGGTTTTTTCTGGGTTTTGTCTGAGTGCTGGGGAGATATAGTAGTTTGGTCCTAGTATTCCTCTTGCATAATCTAATGCTTCAGTAAAATCATTAAAACCTTTGAAAAATGGTTTTTCTATATCCTTAATGGAATCTAGTACTTCTAACCATGTATGAAAAATACCATATGTCTTACTATGTATAACCACATAATACTTAAATCTTTTGTCTTGGTTTTTATCTGTAAAATATTATCCTAAGGCATTAAGAGACGCTATAATATATTTAGTGTCTTTCTTATTATATGCTATCCATAAGTTATCAATTAAACACCGTTGAGGTCTGTCTATGACACATTCTGGTAGGACTCTAAATGTCATGTTTGATGGTGGAAAAAAAATTAAATTATGTTTTCCAAAATTTATTCTTTCCATATTAGTCTGTTCTCCCAAAAGATGTGGTTTAAAATGAAGATTACCTAATACTGTCTGCAAGTATCTGTCTGAGGGTGAGACTTGAATGCCCTTCCCTTTGTCTTCAATCTTGAAAACTGTTGGTCTCATGCTGTACATGTAAAATATTTGTTTATTAATTGACAGTAATTTTAAGCCTACTTAACTGATCTGCTAAATTATTATCTTTTCCTTTAATATGTTCAAAAACCAGATTATACATTGATATAGTATCAATAAAATTTAACCATCTTCTTCTACTACTATTCTTTGCGTTTATCTTCTGGTAAAATTTAACTATGGCTTCACAATCAGTTCTAATTGTTACTTCTTGTTTATTTAATATATATAATTTAAAACTATTTAATCCGTAAATTACAGCTAATATCTCTACATCTATACTACTCATATTTCCTTTTTCTTTATATTTACCACTTTGATAATCATATTTTTTCTGTGCTCTTATCACTATATTTATTTGGTTTTGCTTTTAGAACTGCTCCTCATCCTTCAAAACTACCGTCTGTTTCTATTATCAAGTAGTCTATTTCTAGTGACATATTTAAATCAGGAATATTTTTTATTCTTTCTTTAATATTTTGTACTAATTTAATATCTTCTGTGTTAAAATATTTTTGTCCTGTAGATCATGTCTTAGCATATAATGGTCCTGCTATTTTTCCTAAGTCTTTTATAAAATTTCTCACATAATTTACTATACCCAAAAACATTTGTAGCTCTTTGGTACTATCTAATTTATCTGGAATTTCTAGAGCCTTTTTAGCTATATGAGGTTGTAATTTAATTTTTCCATCCCCTAAGATTATTCCTAGAAAATTTATATAATTTTTACATAGTTCCATCTTCTTTTTACTAATTATTATTCCATTATCTACAAATAATCTAAATACTGTCTGTAAATGTCCTAAATGTTCTTTAATATCTTTACCAAATACTAATATATCATCTACATATACTAAAACAAATCTCTTATATTCTCCAAATATACTATCCATTTTTCGTTGAAAAATTGGTGGAGCTGGTTTTAGTCCGAACGACATTACTAACCATTCGAAGTGTCCTTCTGGACAAGTAAATGCAGTCCACTCAATGCTTTCTTCATGAATCTTTACTTGCCAATACCCTGATTTACAGTCAAACTTGCTGAATATCCTTTTTCCTTGTATTCTATTTATTAGTTATGTTTTATCAGGTAACTTATATCCATATGTTCTAGTGTTATCATTAAGTCTTTTGTAGTTTATTACCATTCTTGCTTTTCCTCTTACTATCTCACTATGGTTTCTAACCATAAAGACTGCTGACCTATGTTTAGAAGTGGGTATTCTTATTACTCCTAAATTTATAAGTTCTTTAATTTGAATTTTGAAGTCTTCTAGATCTTGATTTGTAGCTTCTATTGAGGTTGTTTTAATTATATATTCTGGATTAATTATATCTAGTTTATGTCACACCTCTCTTTTTTACACTACACCCCCAGGGAAGGGTATAAAGGAGTTTTTCCAATTAAAGGACAATCGAAACGAGATTTATTTATTTAAAGATTCAGAGTCGCCACTTGGGAGATTTATGGTGTCCCAATTCACCGGTTTAATCCTGAATCGAGGAAAAGTTTGACTCTGTTTAACAGTCCGCGAACTAGAAATCCGAGTAAGGAATTCTGTTAACCCGGGAGAAGGTGTTAGACATTCCCGAGTTCTGTGCACAGTCGCTCAACTGTTATATTCGGCTTAATTATCTGATTTTAATACAAGTTTTAAACCTATATGCAAATTCTGACTTTTTAACCACTTTTATTCATTTTTTCAGAGAAAATTACAACGCTATTAAAACACATCTCGAACCACGTCACATAAGTGCACCCATGGCTTTTGACATATTTTAACATTGTTGAGATTTGGATTTGGGTCACATAAATGCGCACCTGAGTTTAAGAAGGTAATATTATTAAACTGACGCGCCTAAAGCAATTACGAATTTGCAACTTTGCGAGGGCCATGGAAACTAAATGGCACGCCTCGATATAATTAGAAGAGTCATACTTAATTAAGAGGGCTCAAGATGTCGGATTTGTTTTACATATATATTAACAGTATATGATTGTGAAAACGGGCCAGGTGCAATTTCAGTGCATAGGCTCCAAGATTTCTTCCCTTTTTAAATTAAACCCATAGCCAATATAAAGCCCAATCCCTGAATTTGCTCCCAGGAAACTTCTTGCTTTCCTGGTGTCTTGCGTTGACACAATGACAGAAAAAAACAAACTGCCTATGCCATGAATTCAAAGCTCACTAACTAATCACCATTTTAATAAGGAAGATTTGAAGGAAACAATAGCATTTAAATCTCATAGTATGCTAGACCTCAGCTGGAGAGTTCAACATGATAACTGAATCAAACACAGAAGTGTAACTCGAATCAAGAAAAGGTTAAACAATGAGAACGATCGTCTTCACAACTAAGCAATTTCTTTGCATCAAAATGTTGGCAGCATACGTCAACTAGATTTCACTTAAATCATGCAACTCATGAAACTTCATAGTAAACAAGAACCAACAACTTCATGACCACTGAATTCATAATAAAGCATAAACTAAAACATTGCCATACTCAAACTTCGTCGCTACAGCTCTGACTGGCTATCAAAATTCTCACCCAATTTGAAGTTTTAACAAAGGGAAAGATGTCCCGAAACTAAACCGTGGAGACAAGAAAGTTCCTATGAATCAACTTAGAGACTCAACCAAACTGGATGCTGAAGATAGATCTAATCACATACTAAGGAGGGGCCTGCCATTAAACAATAGTAGCTATGAAATAGTTTAAAAGAACATCAGATGAACAAAGACCAATCAGTTTGTAGGGAACCTGATCCCAGCTCAAAACACTTCAATTTACACTAGCAAGCCTTCATTTCAATACAATGAAACCGGCAGAACACCACAGAATATTGTGAAATCAGCAAAAAAAACTGGTCACAGAAACTTTAACACTGCTGAATCCTCAAACAAAACACCATGGCTAACAACGTAGAATTTTTGAACAAGAGCAGGAAACAGAGCTGCCTAGACAGTGCGAAACAGGGCATGTGAGCACGTGATTTTTGCCTCACAAGAACTACTCCAAAAGAAATCATAAATAATTTTTCTTTGTATACGATTTTGAATTTTCGTGGCATTTTATCTGTGCATGTTTATTTTATTCTAATTAAAGAAAATACAGAAAAATAGTAATATAGGTACATGTGCATTTAGGAATTAATGTTGCATTTTCATAATTAATTAATCATTGGTTTATATAAAAGGATAAAATAATAAAAAATAATATATTTAGGAATTAATCAACCATAATTTGATTAAAAGAAAATCACAAAAATATGCATATGTGTCTCTTGCCATTGTGTTGATTTTATTTAAATGTTTAATTTGTGTGTTAATTATTATAGGTGTTAAATAATATGTGTGTAATTTTATTTTTTGATTTTTACAATTTATTTAGGATTTTTGTTTAATTTTCGTAATTAAAGAAAAATGGAAAACGGGTAAATGTAAAGGAAATTCGGATTGGGCCAGGAGAAATTCAGGCCCAAAACTCATCCCTGACCCAATCCAGACCAGCTGGTCTCAGAAACAAACGAAACGACGTAGTATGATGATGAAACTACCCCGTTTCGTCATCCTTCAATCTGAGTCGTTGATCGAACAAATCAAACGGTTCAGTGCATCCCTGGCTTGGATTGAAACGACACCGTTTCAAGTGCTCAATCTGAGCCACCCATTTTCTTTGATCCAACGGCTTCAAGGCCTCCCCATAACCCGATCCAATTCGCCCTCCCCGGGCCAACCCATACCCCTGTTTAAACCAAACGACACCGTATAATTTTAACCCCTTTCATCCTGACCATTGATCGTAATAGATCTAACGGTTAAGATCAAAACAACCCCTCACTATATAAGCCCAAATCCTTACCCCACCCCCAAACCAAACACCCCCCCGCTTCCTGTTCATCGTCTCCTTCGGAGACAGACCCAAACCCTAGCCGCCTTAGCTCCCCTTTGCCTGAAACCTGGCGGCAACTACGCCGCCGGCCACCACCTTAACACCCTAGCTTCCCCACGACATCCTCTTTCCAGATCGGATGCTAGTTTCCTTCGAATCATCACCGATCTTCTCGAATCTGCAGTCGAAGAGTTCGTCTGAAACTTCACCTATTCCGATGACCACCAAATTAACACCACAACATCCCCTGACCACCCTCGTCATGAATCTGGTAACCGTTTAGTTTGAATCTTCCCGGAACTTCTCGAATCTTCAATCGAAGATTCGAGCATAACTCAACTCACACCAAACCATCCCAAATTGATACCTAACACTCACCTGACCCCCCCTTAGGCCTACACCAACGAAGGTTTGGTTCGAATCAAGCCGAAAGTGTTCGAACCCCAAATCAGACCCTCAAGAACCCTAAAAATCCAAATCATGGAATCAGTCCAATTAAATGAAGATTTGGGGTCTAATAGACCTTAATCGAGGTATTCTCAGTTGAAAATACTTCGATTAAAGTTTGTTCGACCTCAAAAATGTCCAAATTCAAGTTCGAGCCTGGGTCCGTATATTTCTGAGTTTCTAAGGTATTTTATTTTTCTTTTTCTTCATTTTTGTATTCATGTTTTTCTATCTATGTATCTGTTAAGTTTAGTTTTATTAATTTTTCATTTTTATCAATTAATTCTGCTCATCTCAATAGACCTTTTATTTGGTCCAAATCTGTCATTTGTTTATGATTGCTGTAATTATTATGTGTGTGATCGATTAATAAGTTGCGTCGATTAGTTAGTTTCCATTTTAATTCTGTCAATAACACTGAAATTACCCGAATTGCCTATTTCGTTGTTTGCTGATTTGATCAATGTCAGTTGTAATACGTAATCGTTCAATTAAGCTTCATTGAGTAGGTCGTTCGCATAGTTTGAATCAATTGGCATTCTATTGTTTATAATTTTCAAATTGTTAGTCATCCGGTTAGTTCAGATGCTGTTTTAAGTATAAGCGTTATTCTGAATCACTGGAACCTTCGTATTCGATGTAGTTTCTGCCGTAAAATGCTAGCTGAATTGGTTATAGCTGTTAATCGAGTCAGTTTTGGTTAATTGATTAGTTAAACAGATTTTGATACAGTAGTTGTATTGGGCTAGGATAGTAAATCACAATGGTTTTCAGGGGCAATTTGGGAATAAAATAGTAGGAATAATATGTTAGTATTAGTGTGTTATTAGTGGAATGTTAATGTCTTTAATTTAATGTGATGATGGGGAACAAAAGGAAATGGGGGGCTGAAAATCAGGGAAAAGACTTCCTTAATAGGATTTAAAGTAAAAAGAGCAGATTTTTAGTGGGGAATTCTGATTTTTGTTGAAAAGAAGAAGGGTCGGGCAGATTGTATAAAGAGAGGGGGCAGACTGGAAAGAAGGAGAGATCTGAAAAAGACTGAAAAAAAAGCAGACTGAAAGAGAGAAAAAACTAGACAAAAAAGAGAGAAAAATCTGAAAAATATACTGGAAAAGAGAGGGAAAAATTTAGAAAGTAAAAAATTAGAACTTTTACACTAAGAGTTAGAGTGTTAAGGCTGAACTTTTACATTAAGAGTTTCAGGCTGCTTTTCTTGAGTGTTTAGCAAATCAGAAGACTGTTTCCTTGCATTTGTCTGTGTTTCATTTTGTTACTGCTGGTTTTCAGTTTTAGTATTTCCTGGATTTACTGGTTGTTGCTGTACTACTGTGTTGCTGTGTATGCTACTGCTGCTTTCTGCACTAATCCTCCTCTTCTTCTCTTTGCTTTTCAAATACCAGGTACTCAACTTTGATACCCTGGTTCTTGTAGTCTGAAACCTGAAGCATGAATACAAAAGAAATGAGGAGTTGAAGTTCTTAAAATTCATTATAGTTGTCCATTTGTTTATATGTACATTAGAATAACTTTCTTTCATTAGAGTCATGTAGTTGTTTGTTTACGTATAACTGGACACGCCTATTCTATAGTAATTTAGTTGTAAAATTTCCCCCCCTTCTGTATGCTTTTATTTAATAAAAACTAATGATGTAATAGTAACGTTTTGTTATTTCAGTCTATTTTGTTTAAAAGCATGTTCAAAATACACATCAGGCCATAGGTCGATTATTTAACGGTTTAAATTATTTCAGTTAACAAATTGCTTATCTAATTTCGTAAGAACAAGTTCAATTGGTTAATTTCAGCATCTAAGTAGTCTAGGATAAAAAAATCAGATTTTTCAGGTTCATTCATTCCAGTAGAATATCACTTTAAATTGGTAGAAATTTGTTTAAAAAATGACACCATTTTTAGTTTGGCAAATTATGAATATGTATAGAAACCATTAACTAAGTCCAATTTGAAGTGATATGGCCTAGGTCCGGTTTTACCCTCACACATCGGACTTGGTCCCATAACTGTCAAATAGATTGCTCTTACTACGTTCATTTTAGATTTAACGAATCATGTTCGAAACTCAATTATAATAACCCGTAAGTAAGTAATTAAAGTAGGACCTTTTCTTCATTTATTTTAGAAAACAAAAAATAGAAAATGTAGTCACTTTAGGATTGTATTTAAAATAAAGGAGTTGGGTCTCGCCATAGTACATCACAAATTGCGGGGCCCTCGGTAAATATTTACTTTAAAAATTGCTTAGACTTCGGAATGGACCGTTTAGCAAACTTTCACGACCCTACCCAAAGTAAATGATACGCTAGTCGCTTTAGGCGCCTTTAATAATTTAATTTTTTTAAAACTCAGGTGCACATTTATGTGACCCAAGTCCAAATCTCAATAGAGTCGAAATATGTCGATAACCACGGGTAAATTGATTTGACGTGGTTCAAGATATATTTTCACGATGTTGCAATTCTCTATAAAAATAATAATAACAATAAAGCGGTTAAAAGTTGAAATTGCACTATAGTTTTTGAACATGTATTAAAATCAGATATTTTAGCTATTACAACAGTTTAAGCGACCGTGCTAGAACCACGGGATTCGGGGGTGCCTAACACCTTCCCTCGGGTGAACAGAATTCCTTACTTAGAATTTCTAGTTCGCAGACTTCATTTGGAAAGTCGAATATTTTCCTCGATTCGGGATTAAATTGGTGACTTGGGACACCCCTAAATCTTCCAAGTGGCGACTCTGAATAAATAAATCTCGTTTCGATTGTCTTTTAATTGGAAAAAACTCCCTTCCGCGCCCTTTTAAGGTGGCGCGGGCGAAAAAGGAGGTGTGACAGCTCTGGCGACTCTGCTGGGGAACTCAGATTTCCAGAACCATTGGTTCAGGGTTCAGAATTCGAGCTTAATAAATTGTTGTGTTTTGGCTTTATTATCTGTTATTCTCATATGATCTGTGCTTAATATGCAAAATGATGCTTTTTACTGCTTTGATATTATTTGAACTGTACATATAAACTATGCCGAAACCTTCTCTTCTTACCTCCGGGGATGTGCTTACTGGTTAAGACTCCCTATTCTGTTAGTGTCATATCCTAAATAAAAGAGGCTCGGAAAGTTTCTAAGCCGGCTGGCCTTTTGGTTCCCGGAAAGGAGCTCCTTCCTCAACTCGAGCTGTCCGCTCGAGTACACTGTCTAGAACACCGACCCAGGTTTTGAACATAGAATAACGTGACTTCATGCCGGATCCCTAGTAGGAACGCTTATTTGCATCACGTTGCATTTGACTTAGGGGACTCAACACATGGGTTGGGTCCGTCTAGGACTAGCAACCTGATATGAAAAGACCATCATGATGCATCTATTTATTTTCCGTGCAACTTTTTTGTATTGCGCTCGCATGCTGACCGGTGTTTGAATATTAGGAATATTGTGAAAATTGAAAAAAAATAGCGGTTAGGGAGTTAATTGTTTATTTTTGAAAAACCCAATGCCCCAAATACCGTCGAACTCTGCCGAAATTTTGAAAAAAAATGTTGTATTAATTTGTTTTACTAAAAGCAAAGGAAAAATAGAAAAAAAAAGAATCGTTGTTCTGTCTCGTTTTCAAAAAAAAAAAAAAAATAGAAAAAGGAAAATAGTTTGTCTTGCCATGGAAAATGAAAATGAAAAAAGGGGTCTTATTTTTAAAATAGTTTTTTTTAATTTATTTTTATGAAAATACCCAAAATCGAAAAGGAAAAGAGTCGTGCTTTGAAAGTGGTTTTGATATTTGCTGCAAAAAAATGAATGATTTTTTTTTTAAAAATAGTTCAGTTAATAGGGCGAACTACGCCGGTTTGATTCTCACAGGACGTGAGATACGTAGGCAATCCTCGTCTAGTCCAACCTCCCATTTTTGTAAAAAATTAATAAATAATAAAAATGTCAAAATTTTCATTTTTTCTGTCATAGAGTCGGGTGATGCTGTTTATATCAAAAATAGCCGAATGTTCCCAAAAGGAACTCCGGAAGGCTGCCTTTGTATAAACAGCTACTTCTTATTTTTTATTTTGGTTAAATCACACAACCTTAAAATCTTCGTCCCTGAAGTGCTGAAAGGCCGTGTTCAGAAATTCTTTTTTAGGAAAAATGATCATATTTTTTTTAGTCAAATAAATTTTCGCTTGTTTAAATCTTATTAATAAATGTGCAGAATGAGCACGACTCAAAATGAACCTTTTTCAATCATGAATAAAATTCCCCTCCAATTGCGGCTATGGTGGAATGATTTAGGCAAAGAAGGGCATGACGAATTCAAGAAACATCTGAAAGGTCTCACGAGTTTGTTGGATATAAGGCCTCGAGGAGATATTATAAGGGCACTGGTCCCTCACTGGGACCCTGCGCACAATGTCTTCCACTTCTCGGACTTTGAACTTACCCCAACTTTAGAGGAAATAGCAGGGTACATCGGCAGTGCTGAGGTTCCATTGAGGCATAAATACCTGGTTGCTCCAAGAGCCATAGCGGTACACCGATTTTTGGACTCATTAAAGATAGTCAGAACAATCCATAACCCTGACTTGGCAAAAGGTTTTTGCACTATGAGTTTCATATACCAAAGATATGGTCACATAGGAGGATTCGACAAGCTAGCAAACAAGTTGTGCAACAAAAGTAACTGTAACGACCCGACCGGTCGTTTTGAGCTCCGACGGGTCATTCAGCAGCTTGAGGCCATGAGCGGCTTCATCTCAGGTATATTGACTTGTGTGTATGGTCAGAATTAAAATTCAGGAAGTTTGGAGTCAAATCTAAATGGAAATTCTCATTTTGAAAGCTTAAAATTGAAGAAATGAACTTGGATTGGAATTTTGAGTAAACAAACTCGGAATTGGGATCCGAAGGTTCCAGCAGGTTCGTATGATGATTTCGGACTTGGGCGTATGCCCGGATCGGGTTTTGGATAACCCGGGAGCATTTTGGCGCCTATTGTGGAAGATAGCATTTTAGAAGAAATTGCATCAGTTTGGTTTAAAATGCATTTCAGTGTTATTGATGTCCATTTGGGATTCCGAGACTGAGAGTAGCTCCGTATGATGATTCTAGATTTGGGAGTGCGATCAGAAGTGAATTCGGAGGTCCGTAGGTTATTTTGGAGCCGTTCGGCTAAAGATGGAAAATTGAAGGTTTTTGAGAAAATTTGGCCGGAAGTGAAAATTTTGATATCGGATTCGAAATGCGAATTTTATGGTTTGGATAGCTTCGTTAGGTTATTTGGGACTTAGGAGTGTGTCCGGAATATCTTTGTATTGAAAAAATATATGAATTATGGGAAAAATTTGAAAAATTTTGATATTTAATATTGTTAAAGTTGACTTTGGTCAACATTTTTGGTAAACGGACCCGGACCCGTAATTTTTTAGTCTCGAAAGGTCCATAGAAAAATGTGGGAGTTGAACGTGTTTCCGGAATCGAATTCGGAGGTCCGAGAAATGAATTTTTTCGTGAAATTGTTTAAGGAAAATGAAAATGAAATTTGATCAGAAAGTAATGGTATCGGGCTCGTATTTTGGTTTTGACGCCCGATACAGGTCATATATGTTGGTTAAGCGCTTCCTGTAAAGTTTGGTTACAAACGGACGTTGTTTGACTGGTTTCGGCCTTAAATTGGAAAATTTGAAAGTTTATGAAATTTGAAAGAATTCTTGGATTTAAGGCTCAAATCATTGATTTTGATGTTATTTTGGCGATTTGATCGCTCGAGTAAGTTCGTGTGATGTTTTAGAGTCAGTGTTCATATTTGGTTTGGAGCCCCGAGGGCTCGGGAGTGTTTCGGAGGTGTCTCGGAGTGATTTCGGACTTGGGAAAAATTGCAGAAAATTCTGCTGTGCCCAAAAAATTTTAGGTGCGAGTAGTCCAGTTTGGAAGCTCATATCTTGTAATCTATAAGAAATCAGAAAAAGTGCAAAACACAAAAGTTGTAGCCCATACATTCTAGTTTTCGGAAAGTTAAACCATTCGTGATTTGGATATCATCTCAGAAAGTTACGATGGATCGAAAAGGGCTACTGGAGCAGTTTCGGCAGAATTTATGATGTACTTTAGAAGCTCATATCTCGGGATATATAAAGAGTTATATGGTGTACAACCTATAAAATTAAAGATCTTTGAGTCTAGTTTCTAAATCTTTAAACCGGTTGTCATTTGGATATTTATACAAGACGTTATGGGTGTTTAAACAGAAGGTGTCCGACAAGGAACAATTTTAATAGGATGTACAACTTGTATAGCACAAGTGCAAGGTACAACTCGACGAAGCACATGCAGATTCTTTTATACACGGATTTAGCTCACTTTTCTTCATTTCTTCAAAGTATGGACGATTTTTGGGGAGCTTCAAGAGGGGATTTTCATCATCAATGTGAAGGTAAGTTATCCCCACCTATTTTGAGTTAAGTACATCAATTATGTATGGATTTGAGCATGAAAATTGTAGAAAAATTGAGGATTTAGGCCTAGGGATTTAAAATAAGATTTTGGTAAATTTTATATTTACGGACTCGTGGCGAGACGAGGAATCCGGTGATGTGACTTTCGTAATTTTTCGAGAAGTGGGCCCGGGGCTCGGGTTTTGCAAATTTCGTGATTTTCGATATTTTTCGAGTTTTTTCGATTGGGTTATATTCCCTTAGACTATTGTAATATATTTCTTATGGTTTTGGCAAGATTCGACGCGCGAGGAGGTCGATTCGAAAGGAAAGGGCATCGCGGAGTAGACTTTTGGCCATCTTGAGGTGAGTAATAGATGTAAATGTTGTTCTGAGGGTTTGAAACCCCGGACTTTCATATCGTAACACTATATTGAGGCGTGACACGCACTCCATGGTGAGTGCGGGGTCAGATACTATTGGGGATTGTGACTTGGTCCATCCCGTGTGATGTTTATACTATACTGGTGATTGATACACATACTTCATTGATATTACTGGGCTTGATGCCATGTTTGGGGCCTTGTGCCGATTTGTAAAATCCTTCGAGGATTGATATTACTGCTTAGCATGATTTGCATATCATTTAATTTCAGTCCAAGGTTTTAAATGCTGTTTTGCAAACTCAGCCATAATTCTAAGTGTTGAAAACTTAAATGATATTTTTAAATGTATTCCGGGCTGGGAACTTCTGTTTTGTAAATGCCCAAGGGGCTTATTATATTATTTTCTGGACTGATTATAAAGTGACTTGAAACAGTGGTAACAATGACACTGTGTGATATACTTGAAACAGTGGTAACAATGACACTGTGTGATATACTTGAAACAGTGGTAACAATGACACTGTGTGATATACTTGAAATAGTGGTAACAATGACACTGGATGATATACTTGAACAATGGTAACAATGACACTGTATGATATAAATTGGTCAGGTAACAATGGCTGACCGGTCAGGTAACAATGACTGACCAAGATATTGTGCTTGGGCTGTAGGATCCCCTCCGGAGTTTGTACACACCCCCAGTGAGCGCCGTCGACGATAAATAAATATGGATGGCTCGGGCTGCACGCCGCAGTGGGTACTGGAATGTACCATCATATCCATTGCATTGCATTCATGTATTTGTATTTATACTGGTGTTTAGCTGCTCAGTTCCATATGTTGCTGTATATTCGGATTGTAGCTTACTTTGTGTATTTACTGGATTTTCTTATCTTCGGACTGTAGTTACTTTTATTACTCACTAGGTCGGAGTACTCACTTTATTCCCTGCACCTTGTGTGCAGATCCAGGGCAGTCTCAGGCTCAGTAGATCTAGTTGATCAGCAGATCCAGCCTCTGGGAGTATCGAGGTAGCTGCACGGCGTTCGCAGCCATTGATCTTCTCTCTCCTATCCTATCTCTTTATTTCCGCATTATCGGACTTTGGATATACCATGTATTAGGATGATATTCTGTATTCTAGAGGCTCAGATTCGTGACACCGGGTCCTAGTAAGATTATATTGTGTATTTTGTTAAAATCTTCAGTACTTTAATCTTGCTTAATTGATATTTCTTTCCGCTATTTTTGATAAATTGGGTTAAGTGTTGAATAATGGTCAGGCTTGCCTAGTAGTGTGCTGGGCACCATCACGACCGGGATTTGGGTCACGACAAGTTGGTATAAGAGCCTAGGTTACTTGGTCTCGCGAGTCATGAGCCAGTTTAGTAGAGTCTCGCGGATCGGTACGGAGACGTCTGTACTTATCCTAGAGAGACTGCCGAACCTTTAGGAAAACTTCACATTCTTGAATTCTTATCGTGCGTCCTTGATTCAGCTTGAAAAGAAACTTTTGAAATTCCTTCCGCGTGATCGTATGCACCAACGGGCGCTCAGTATCAGATGTGTCTCGATGGCTTTTGATTCCCCGATCGAGGGGCGAGGTGTAATCTCTGTGAGTTTGAAGTTAGACCAGTCTGGAGGACTTGAGGCCAAATCTTTGCCAATGGCTTGGGCACCGAGGTGCTGATTTTGTGAGCAAGTATTTTGAACTCATATGTTCATTATTGTCCTTGTTAGCCGGAATGGCGGTTGGATATCCACGTGATGAGTATGTTAGTGTTGCGAGGTGTATTTGTACGACTTGGTAGTGGCGAAGAAGCCTACTGGATAGTAGATGAACTGTTAAGTGATTCGTTTCTTATTGTGATTTGTTGAGTAGCCCGAGTTATGGGCGCGTGAAGAATATTTTTCGTGTCTCCTAGTTAGATAATTCTGGGAGCTGAGATCGCTTCCGTAAATGTATTATGACGAAATCGTTGATCAAGGAGACCACCTTGAAGGTCGAAAATATTAAAGGAAGAATATGTTCCTACTTGGTTGAATAGCCCAATAATGGAGGGTTGAAGGGTATTTTCTATGTGTTATGATTCAAATAGGTGCAACGCATGTCCATGTATCAATTTAGATTTATGTAATTGATATGCATTGTGATGCTTTGTCAAGTTGTGGATGTGTTGTTAGGATGGTTTTGGTGATTCTCTGGCAGGTGGATAGGACCAATTACAAAGGAGGCTCTGCCGAAATTTTTGAAAAATTTAGGACTTAAAAAAAAAATAAAAAAAATTGGTCGCCTAGAGAGTGGGCTTAACTGTTGTGTGAGTAAATGCAAGAATTGCAGAAGAGTTAAAATTCCAGATGATTCGTGTTTCCACGAGCTTATGATGGAGTGAGTTTAATCTCACCATGATATTACGACATCAATAGAGTATATGTGTTGTGATCTATGGCTTCGAGCCAAGTTGGGGAGCTTGCTGTTGATTAGCTGATTGCACGGTTTATTACCTGCGTTAATTCTAGTTATTGGCGTATTGGTGGGTTATTGCAGCTACGGAAAAGGACCATGAGTGGTAATTTGAGTAAATGAATTGTTGGATGCATGCTATGGTTAGCCTTATTGGCTCATGTTCAGACTTGAGGGAAGATTCATGATTTATGCCTCGTATAGGTGCAGGCTTCGAGGGAAGTGATCCCTCTAGGTGCTTTATCGAGAGGGTATTCATATGTTATAAAATTCAGTAGAGTTGGTTGCATTAGGGGCCAATTCAGAGCTGGGTGGCTCTCAATAGCGGTCCTAGTTAATTTAAGAGGTAAAGTGTGGTGCCTAATGATTTTGAGTCTATAAGTACGGTTAAGAGTCAAGCTTTTGAAGCAGCTTATGAAGAAAGACACAAAATGTTCTATGATGTTTTGACTTGCGGTATAGCATTTGAGAGACATGAAATGGTCATGGTATTTAAGACAACATGGTCTCGTGCTTTAAGGTCACTCGGGGTGAGTTTGGTTGAAATAAGTTAGGTGTTAAAGGGAGATATTATTATTTCTAAGACAATCAAGTATAAATTGGAAGGAAGTAGATTGATTAGCCATAGTTGAGTTGGTATACTGGTGTCAGTGATCGGTTCATTCAGCGTGATCGAGTTATGCATGCGAGGCTTGTCGGCTGCAGTGATTGATGTTATTCTGAAGCATTCTTTTGTTAGGGCCTATTATGAGTAGGCGGATCCCAGAAAGTGTTATGGTGGCTTGGACAACTACTTAGAGATTGGCATATTCGACGATTATGAGGATTCGCCTGTATGCTGCTATAGTTCTCCTGAAGTGAGTTAAATGGAAAGTCTTATATGATGAAGTATTAGCCTATCAGCGGTTCCCGAGTTGTGATGGAAATCGCGTCTATCGTATATTGGCACGTGAGGTGCAGTGAGTGGTATGGAATTTGAAGTAAGGACCAAGGTTGCAGTTTGGTCAATGACTGTGATGTCACGATCTCGGATGAGCAGTATATGAGTTTCAGTGTTTTGAGTAAGATGGGTATTGACGTCAGTATCACCTGAGGTCGGTGTTCTATGAGAAAGGCTTTGCATCCTGGTTAGAGATTCTTGATCGCTTTTCAGCGTTAGTGCAGCCGGTGGTTTGGATGTGCAGACCTGTTAATTATTTCGGAAGATGGTGGGAGCTTGTCCCACAGGAATATTGTATAAGTGTGACATGTAGTCACTTGATTAATTAGAAATTTAAACCAAGTATGAGGATTTTCGTAATATCATCCATTTGAGAATTTATGCCTGGAGGCACTCTGTTTATTGGGTTATGGACCTGTGAAAGATTATTGGCCTAGCTTGGCACGATCAGGATCGACTTGAGGTCGGTGGATAGATTTAAATGTGGAAGTGAGCCTTACGTCAGGCAAGTTGTTTTTATTTCAGCAATGCGCTCTTTATGGAAGGATAGTCACGGTCTTATTTCGTGGTCAGTTAATTCATGTAAAGATATATTGCACCGTATGAGTTGTGAGACGGCTTGGTAAATTCCTTATGTGTTGAGGTTCCGCTCAGTGGTGATGTTATATGAGCAGGATGAGACTTAGATCATGTATCGCACCTAAGTTGTGCTTGAGTTTGTAGCCTATAGCGCTATATGTTTCCTTGGGAATGATATTATGCACCTTAGTGTGTTTATAACCGATATTCGGTATTTTGATGTGATGAGCTATTCAGCTCGACGTATATCTCCTTATGTGAGTTCTATATGTGGATTGGGTGGCACACTGCCATGGGTATGTTGTTTGGATCGGGTTGCATGCCGCAACAGTGTGATGTTCAGTTCAGTGCCCATATTTGCTTTTGTGTGTTCTGTTTCCCTATTTTCTGAGGAAGTCTATGTTAGTGTGTGAGTTGAGTAGTTCCTTCTAGAGTTCACCTTCCTTTTGTATCGCGTTCGAATTGATAGCATACTGGCACATTGTGGCGTCTTGTGGGATTTTTGATTATGTCTGAGGTGGCTTATTTCCTGAGCAGTTCGTACTGGGTGAGACGAGGTTACTAGATTTGGGGTCAGTGCAAACTGATTATATGAAGTATATTATAGAGCAAAGATCATTCTTTGGTTTGGGACAAGGTAATGGAACTTGTCAGGAGTGTAGATCCAATGAATTGTTGATTCAGCAGTTGGTTGTGAATTTCGGCACATCTCTTCAGTCGTATCGGTGTTGAAAAAAAAACTAGAGCAAGACCTGTGTAGATCATGAGATGCAATGGGAGCATCAGATTCGTGGAATTTCGACTATTATGTTTAAAGAATGTTATTGTGGTTCTATGAGTAAAGTGATGCAAAGTGTGAATTCAGCAAAGTTATGCAGTCATGTTTGGGTACAGCGTGTGGAGATTGATATGGTGGTCGTATGATGGAAACAGGCTTGGCAGGGAAATTCAGGATGTTGGAATTGGGCCTAATGGCTTATTTGCTTGAATAAATAAGTATATCTACAGAATTATCGAGCTAATGTGCTCAACGGAGTAGTGGTAGCATGGGAAGGTGCATGATGTGTTAAACAAGTGATTTCAGACTACTTCAGTGTAGTTCTCAGCACGTTCGAGGAAGAACGTATGTTTAAGTGGGGGAGATTGTAACGACCCGACCGGTCGTTTTGAGCTCCGGCGGGTCATTCAGTAGCTTGAGGCCACGAGCGGCTTCATCTCAGGTATATTGACTTGTGTGTATGGTCAGAATTAAAATTCAGGAAGTTTGGAGTCAAATCTAAATGGAAATTCTCATTTTGAAAGCTTAAAATTGAAGAAATGAACTTGGATTGGAATTTTGAGTAAACAACCTCGAAATTGGGATCCGAAGGTTCCAGTAGGTTCGTATGATGATTTCGGACTTGGGCATATGCCCGGATCGGGTTTTGGATAACCCGGGAGCGTTTTGGCGCCTATTGTGGAAGATAGCATTTTAGAAGAAATTGCATCAGTTTGGTTTAAAATGCATTTCAGTGTTATTGATGTCCGTTTGGGATTCCGAGACTGGGAGTAGCTCCATATGGTGATTCTAGATTTGGGAGCGTGATCGGAAGTGAATTCGGAGGTCCGTAGGTTATTTTGGAGCCGTTCGGCTAAAGATGAAAAATTGAAGGTTTTTGAGAAAATTTGGTCGGAAGTGAAAATTTTGATATCGGATTTGAAATGCGAATTTTATGGTTTGGATAGCTTCGTTAGGTTATTTGGGACTTAGGAGTGTGTCCGGAATATCTTTGTGTTGAAATATATGAATTATGGGAAAAATTTGAAAAATTTTGATATTTAATATTGTTAAAGTTGACTTTGGTCAACATTTTTGGTAAACGGACCCGGACCCGTGATTTTTCGGTCTCGAAAGGTCCATAGAAAAATATGGGAGTTGAACGTGTTTCCGGAATCGAATTCCGAGGTCCGAGAAATGAATTTTTTCGTGAAATTGTTTAAGGAAAATGAAAATGAAATTTGATCAGAAAGTAATGGTATCGGGCTCGTATTTTGGTTTCGACGCCCGGTACATGTCATATATGTTGGTTAAGCGCTTCCTGTAAAGTTTGGTTACAAACGGACGTTGTTTGACGGGTTTCGGCCTTAAATTGGAAAATTTGAAAGTTTATGAAATTTGAAAGAATTCTTGGATTTAAGGCTCAAATCATTGATTTTGATGTTATTTTGGCGATTTGATCGCTCGAGTAAGTTCGTGTGATGTTTTAGAGTCAGTGTTCATATTTGGTTTGGAGCCCCGAGGGCTCGGGAGTGTTTCGGAGGTGTCTCGGAGTGATTTCGGACTTGGGAAAAATTGCAGAAAATTGCAGAAAATTCTGCTGTGCCCAAAAAATTTTAGGTGCGAGTAGTCCAGTTTGGAAGCTCATATCTTGTAATCTATAAGAAATCAGAAAAAGTGCAAAACACAAACGTTGTAGCCCATACATTCTAGATATCGGAAAGTTAAACGATTCGCGATTTGGATATCATCTCAGAAAGTTACGATGGATCGAAAAGGGCTGCTGGAGCAATTTCGGCAGAATTTATGATGTACATTAGAAGCTCATATCTCGGGATATATAAAGAGTTATATGGTGTACAACCTATATAATTAAAGATCTTTGAGTATAGTTTCTAAATCTTCAAACCGTTTGTCATTTGGATATTTATACAAGACGTTATGGGTGTTTAAACAGAAGGTGTCCGACAAGGAACAATTTTAATAGGATGTACAACTTGTATAGCACAAGTGCAAGGTACAACTCGACGAAGCACATGCAGATTCTTTTATACACGGATTTAGCTCACTTTTCTTCATTTCTTCAAAGTATGGACGATTTTTGGGGAGCTTCAAGAGGGGATTTTCATCATCAATGTGAAGGTAAGTTATCCCCACCTATTTTGAGTTAAGTACATCAATTATGTATGGATTTGAGCATGAAAATTGTAGAAAAATTGAGGATTTAGGCCTAGGGATTTAAAATAAGATTTGGTGATTTGAGGGGTCAAATGAACTCTGCTTTTGGTAAATTTTATATTTACGAACTCGTGGCGAGACGAGGAATCCGGTGATGTGACTTTCGTAATTTTTCGAGAAGTGGGCCCGGGGCTCGGGTTTTGCAAATTTCGTGATTTTCGATATTTTTCGAGTCTTTTCGATTGGGTTATATTCCCTTAGACTATTGTAATATATTCCTTGTGGTTTTGGCAAGATTCGACGCGCGAGGAGGTCGATTCGAAAGGAAAGGGCATTGCGGAGTAGACTTTTGGCCATCTTGAGGTGAGTAATAGAGGCGTGACACGCACTCCATGGCGAGTGCGGGGTCGGATACTATTGGGGATTGTGACATGGTCCATCCCGTGTGATGTTTATACTATACTGGTGATTGATACACATACTTCATTGATATTACTAGGCTTGATGCCATGTTTGGGGCCTTGTGCCGATTTGTAAAATCCTTCGAGGATTGATATTACTGCTTAACATGATTTGCATATCATTTAATTTCAGTCCAAGGTTTTAAATGCTGTTTTGCAAACTCAGCCATAATTCTAAGTGTTGAAAACTTAAATGATATTTTTAAATGTATTCCGGGCTGGGAACTTCTGTTTTGTAAATGCCCAAGGGGCTTATTATATTATTTTCTGGACTGATTATAAAGTGACTTGAAACAGTGGTAACAATGACACTGTGTGATATACTTGAAATAGTGGTAACAATGACACTGTGTGATATACTTGAAATAGTGGTAACAATGACACTGTGTGATATACTTGAAATAGTGGTAACAATGACACTGGATGATATACTTGAACAGTGGTAACAATGACACTGTATGATATAAATTGGTCAGGTAACAATGGCTGACCGGTCAGGTAACAATGACTGACCAAGATATTTCGCTTGGGCTGTAGGAGCCCCTCCGGAGTCTGTACACACCCCAGTGAGCGCCGTCGACGATAAATAAATATGGATGGCTCGGTCTGCATGCTGCAGTGGGTACTGGAATGTACCATCATATGCATTGCATTGCATTCATGTATTTGTATTTATACTGGTGTTTAGCTGCTCAGTTCCATATGTTGCTGTATATTCGGATTGTAGCTTACTTTGTGTATTTACTGGATTTTCTTATCTTCGGACTGTAGTTACTTTTATTACTCACTGGGTCGGAGTACTCACTTTACTCACTGCACCTTGTGTGCAGATCCAGGGCAGTCTCAGGCTCAGTAGATCCAGTTGATCAGCAGATCCAGCCTCTGGGAGTATCGAGGTAGCTGCACGGCGTTCGCAACCATTGATCTTCTCTCTCCTATCCTATCTCTTTATTTCCGCATTATCGGACTTTGGATATACCGTGTATTAGGATGATATTCTGTATTCTAAAGGCTCAGATTCGTGACACCGGGTCCTAGTGAGATTATATTGTGTATTTTGTTAAAATCTTCAGTACTTTAATCTTGCTTAATTGATATTTCTTTCCGCTATTTTTGATAAATTGGGTTAAGTGTTGAATAATGGTCGGGCTTGCCTAGTAGTGTGCTGGGCACCATCACGACCGAGATTTGGGTTGCGACAGTAACCGTCGAAAGTAGGATGAACATAGACGGGTTGCTTTCATGATAACCTTCTTAGGGCTCTTAGTGTTCCCAAGAAAAGACGGGAATATCGACATAAAGATAGCTGGGGTCGTCAGTACTTTTCTCACTCAAAAAGATAGCACGCTGGCGCCCATGATTGTATCTAATATGTTCCGAGCTCTCACGGCCTGCAAAGCCGGAGGAAACTTTTTCGAAAGTTGTAACTTGTTGTTGCAAATGTGGATGACCGAACACCTATGTCACCGAGCCCAGTTCCTGAGCCATGGATCTTCTGAAAAGACCTGCATAGAGGAGTTCTACACCAGAATTAATGAGGCCCACCTACCTGAAGGAGTCTCGGCATGGACCTCATATTTCCGGACCCTCAACGCCAGTCAAATACAGTGGACACTGGGATGGTTACCGGTCGACGAAGTCATATACATGCCAGCAGCTAGGCCCCATTTTCTCTTGATGGGACTTAAGAGCATTCAACCTTATGCGCCGTATCGGGTGTTGAGGCAACTAGGAAGGTGTCAGATAGTGCCCAAAGATGAGGATCTAAGTACCCAGGTAATTGAGATCAGTTCCGATGGTCAGTTTCCTGAAGCAAGAGTCCGCCAGATTTGGAGCCAATGTCAATAATTAGAGGCAAATACTTGTGTGCTGAATCAGGCAAGAGGGGAAGTTTCACCTGAATATCAGGTTGGTACAAAGGGTAAATGTCGTCTGGAAGGCCGACTAAAAGATCTCACCTTCAAGAATTTGCCAAGTCCTCACAAGAGCATTGGGACTGGTTGGCCAAAGAGCGGGAATATCTTGCCGAAATAGGCAAACTAAAACAACAGATTCAGGATCTGAAATTTGAAAGCAAAGTGCAGTTTGCTGCCAACAAGGGAGAAAAGAACAGATTAGCCAGAGAAGGCGAGATCCTCAAAGCTCAGATCCGGAAGATGAAAATGGATGCCGACAACCAACTGAGAAGCCGGGCTGATAAAAGGTTGATAGCAGGGTTAAGGAATCAGGTCGCTGAAGGCCAGAAAGACTTGGAAAGATCCAAGGCTAGCATAGCAAGATTACGGACCAGGTGGGCAAAAGTTACAACAACACGGAGAAAGCACCTATGGCAAGTGAAAAGGGATTACGAAATGAGTGTTACTACATTGAGAGAAATAAATTCCACTCTCAGTGATCGGGTTTTTAAACAAGCCCGGGATGCTAGAACAGATAGGGAACACTGCTATGAGTCGATAGCCCGAATGGAAGAACAAATGGAGAGGTTCCAAGGTCAGCTCATTGACAATACTCGAATATTGGGACTAAAGAATCAACGAATAGAACAGCTGTGCATAGAGAGGGATAGAATCAGAGGTAGGATCAATGAGATTGGGCGCTACATCACCACGAAATGCCTAACATGTGAAGAAATGCCCCGTGATATCCTTTTTGCCTCAGTCATGGGTTATGTCCACCAGATCATGGAGGAATTAAAAAGCTTGCAAAGAGGCCTAACACCAAAGCCCGCGGAAAGGCCGAATGATGCCTCGCGGGCACCAAAATTCAAGGCTTTAATGTATCCCTAGTTCAATCTTGCACTTGTTTATTTTTCAAAGTCTGTTGTCTACCCTTATGTTCTCTTCAAACATTGCTAATAGTACGGAGTCTGTATTTCGTTTGTTTTTTTAAATAATAGCTTGTAATAGTATATTGGGGTAATAAAAAATAAAATTGGGTCTTTATTTTACTTATGGCACGAACTATGCTTGGTCTGATTCGTGCGGGGTCACGATACGTAGGCAATCTCTATAGGATTCGACCGTAATTCAAAAAAAAAGAGGGAAAAAAAGAGAGAAGAAGAAAAGAAAGGTCCCTGAAACACTCGAAAAAGGCACAAATAAAATAAGTCGGGATGATGCATGCGGTCGGAGCAAAAGCATGTTAGAAATGATTAACTTCCTAAGAACATTGCATCCCCCCCAACGTGCAAATACAATATCTGTTAAGACTCTAACACTAACAAGTTTGTTATTTTTCCAATCAATACCAGTTAGTTTGTTAAAGCGTACTGGCACCATACCATTATCAAACAAGATCAAAAGGGCCCATACCAGAAAGCATGACTGGTTCAGACAACAGTGTTGAGTCGGAAAAGACGGCAAATCAGATGCTGAAGGAAGCCATGGAAAAAATGGAAAAGATGAGGCTGGAAATGAATGAAATGCAGATAGACTTAGCTAGAGCCCAAAAGGGGAAGGAACTACCTATTACTCCTACTCTCCAACCAGGACACACGTCAGAATACCCCTCTCCCGGTCCTTCAACGAGTTTCCCAAGCCATCACTACTATCAGGGAAGAGAGGCCTATGATCCCCAAGCTCCACCACCCAGTCAAAACCCTCATCCACCAAATGTTCCCCATTGTTTTATTATTAATTCTTTTTGGGAACGTATTTGCTAAGTGTTCTACACTACCACAAGCAAAACATTCTAGTTTGTTTTTATAGTTCCTATCTGTTCTATACTTTCTAACATGTCTATCCCTATCTAGGTAAGGTTTTCTAGCTGATGATTTTCTAAGATAATAATTTTTTCTGTTGTATCCCTTGTTGTATTGAGGTTTATATTTTCTATATTTCTTCTTTCTATATTCATTTGTTTCATAACTTTGTGTTGTATATACAGTTGCTCTACAGAAACTCATATTGTTCTGTTCTAGTTGTTTTTGTATTTGTAAATTCGTACATTTTTCTTGTAGTATTTCCATTATATGTTGTACTTTGTGCCCTATAGACCATTTTGCATGTGGATTTTGTATTACACCTTCTCTTTTATACCATCGTTCTTCTGTTTCTCTTCCTAAGACTCCTGGTAGTTTATTAAATAACTTTTTACCTAGATCTTGATCAAAAGCATTTCCACTAATAGTACAATAATAAAGTTAATCATTTAAAAACTTTTTTATATGAAACCAACTGCTTATACTTAATTGTTCTAATTTTATTAAAGCGTTCTTTTGTAATACTACTAATCCACTATTTAGATCTTCGCCTGTGATCAAGCTATGTATTTTATTTGTAAAATTATAAGGATTTGGTCCCATTGCTATTAACATTTGAAAATCTTGTGGAAATTCTGATTTATAGGCTTCCCATAAGCCCTTTGTTGATTCTCCTAAGAAGGTCTCCATATATTTATACATTGTTTCTGCGTCTGTGTCATTATAAGTTTTTATAAAGTCTGCTACTACTATTCCTTTCCATAGGTCTATTACTGAGTTCCACATTTGTGGATCATGAGCTGCTATATTAATATTTTACCCTTAATTCCTCATTCATGTAGTCTTATAGGTTCTTCTATAGGGATTCTTTTTCCTGATGAGTTTACATTTTCTATTTCTGTTTCTTGATCTATTCTATATACTCTTTTTTAGGTACATTTCCTGTGCTAGTATCTATGGTACTTTGATAAGTTGTTCTCTGAAATGGGATTGAGCTAGAACTAGTTGATTCCATTAATTCTTTTAAACTTATTAGAGATTCTGTCTTTATTTCTGCATAACTATCTTGTATCTCTTCAAAAATTTGATCGAATTTATCTGATTTTTTCTGTGAAATATTTTCTTTTCTATATCCCCAATTATCTGTTCTTAATTCACATTTCTTAAAATGTTCTTCTACTTTGCTTAAATTTAATTTTCCAAGTTTACACTCTTTACATTGGAAAGTCTTATTTCTATTTTCTTTAACTAGCCTTCTTGCCTTTTCTAATGCTATGTCTACTTCGAATTCGTCTTGTATTATTTCAATATTCATAAATTCAGTATCATTATTTGTGATGACCCAAAATGTCATCTTTAATTTAAATAATTATATCGGTATTTTAAGACCTTGAAAAGTAATATCAATAAATCCTCGACTTGCGTGCGCAGTCCATATAATTTTTCGGAAGGTTCTTATGTGAAAAATGGATTAAATTGTGAACTAGAGCTTTAAAACTCAACTGAGTTGACTTCGGTCAATATTTTGAGAAAACGAACCCGGATAAAAGCTTTGACCATTCCGGTAGTTCCGTATCATGATTTGGGAATTGGTCATTTGCCCGAAATCGAATTTGGAGGTCCCTAGATCAAATTATCGCCATTTAACGGAATCTACAAATATAAGGCTAAAGATTTCTTAAGTTTGACCAGAGATTTGACTTTTTGATATCGGGGTCGAAATCCAGTTCTAAATATTTCATAGCTTCGTTATGTCATTTATGACTTGTGTGCAAAATTGAAGTCAATCGGATTTGATTTGGTAGGATTTTGCATCGAATATAGAAGTTGGACGTTCCTAGTTTCATTAGGCTTGAATTGAGGTGTGATTCATGGTTTTAACATTATTTGATGCGATTTGAGGTTTCGACTAAGTCTGTATCATGTTTTAGGACTGGTTGATGCATTTTGTTGAAGTCCCGAGGGCCTCAGATGGATTTCGAAAGGTTAACGGATAAAAAAAAAGCTGATGAATTTTTCTCTTTGGACAGTTGCTGATTTTTATACAGCATGTGAACAATATCCGTGAATAGTGACTGTAAACAATACCCATGAATGGTACCCCGTGAACAGTGCCGGTGAATAGTACCCCGTGAATAGTGTAGTGAACAGTACCGCGTGAATAGTACCCAAACGAGTGAACAGTGCTCCCGACATTTTCTGGGCAAATTCTTAAGTTCTGAAAATGGGACTCGTCCCATTTTCCATTTTTATCAAATTGGAGATCGGGGAGAGGCGATTTTCGGGCGATTTTCAGAGAAAACAACGGGGTAAGTGTTCTTAACTTAATTTTGGTTAGATTACCCGAATCTATTACTAGTTTTGGCATTAAATCTGTGAATTTAGTTGGAAGAGTTTGAAAACCCTCTCGGATAAATTTGAGGATTTGAGGGTCGAAATATTATCGAAATTTAGTAATTTTGGTATGGTTAGACTCGGGGTTAGATGAGATTTCATATTTCACAACTTTCGTCGAATTTCGAGATATGGGCCCCACGAGCGAATTTTTAGTGCAATTTCGGATTTTTAATAGAAAATGTAGAATTTCAGATGGAATTAATTGCTATAATTTTTATTGACTGAATCGAATTGTTTATGACTAGATTTGAGAATTTCGGGCACGAATTCGCGAGGCAAAGGCTTGTTGGAATTTTGAATTGGTTGCAAAGTGAGGTAAGTGTTTGGTCTAACATTAGCTTGAGGGATTAGGAGTTGTGTCCTATTTGTTATGTGTTATTTGTTGAGTACAACGTATAGGCATGGTGAGGAGTGTCTATACATTGGTGTCAAGCATGCCCGTGAGTCTTATACTTTGATTAATGTGACTCCGTTTCGTATTGTATATGTTCTATATGATAATTTCTATTGAGGAATATGACTCGTGGAAGTATTATTGTTAATTAAACATGATAGAACATTGGCTCAAGTTGAGAATTTAATTGTTGAACATTGTAGAGCATTGACTCAAGTTGAGAATTGAATTGTTGAACATTGTAGAGCATTGGCTCAAGTTGAGAATTGAATTGTTGAACATTGTAGAGCATTGGCTCAAGTTGTGAATTGAGTTGTTAAGTAAACGTGAAAGAAGAAAGGAGAGAGAGAGAATCATGATATTGTCTCCCTTGCCGGGATGTTATTGTTTTGATGTTGTTTCCCTTGCCAGGATTTGATTGTGGTACTATTGTTCCCTTGCCGGGATTTGATTGTGGTACTATTGTTCCCTTGCCGGGATTTTATTGTGATTTCGTTTATTTCCTTGCCCTTATTCCTTGTGATTGTTGTTTGGGTGAGGAAGAGTGTTAAAGCACGAAAGGTGGTGCTGTGTATGACTTGGTGAGGAAGAGTGTTAAAGCACGAAGGGTGATACCGTGTATGATTTTGTGAGGAAGAGTGTAACGCACGAAGGGTGATGCCGTACAGCACGATGTACAATTCTGTGCCGATTATATTGATTTTATGGTGAGGATGAGAGTAAAAGCACGAAGGGTGATGCCGTACAGTTTATATTGATTCTTATGGTGAGGATGATAGTAAAAGCACGAAGGGTGATACCGTATTGCACGATGTTTTCCTAATTCTAATTGAGTTATATTGTCCTTTACGTTCATTACTGATTTTCTGTTGTTACTTGATTTTATTTCGATGTTATAGATTCCCTTACCCTTATTTCTTGTGATTGTTTCTTGGGTGAGGAAGAGTGTAAAGCACGAAGGGTGATGCCGTGTATTGTTTTGGTGAGAGAGTGTTAAAGCACGAAGGGTGATGCCGTGCACTTTCTATTTGCTGTGTTTACTTGTTATTAACAATTCAAGCGTATTAACTGTTTAGATCCCTTTACTGTTGTGATCCTTTGTGTTGGAATCCATAGTGTTTACAATACCTCGCCTTATTTTTTTTTATATGTTCAATACTTCAAATTTCAGAATTTGTTACATTTTTAACTCAATTGATTTCTCAATTAAATTTTCCTTAAACCGTTTGAGGTTGTACTTTACTTAAAAAGGAATTTCTACTATATTTTGATTTATTGATTTCTCGTATTAAAGGAAATGATTCATTTGATATTGTACTTTAATTGAAAAGGGTATTTTCTTTATCAAATGATTTCTAAAAATAACTTCATCTTTTCTTGTTGGTTTCCTAATTGGGTTGGAAGCTGTACTCTACTTTTTGTTAAGTGAATGAGGCTCTTTGAACATTCTTAATTGTATTGGGTTATGGAACCTATGAACTGAGTAACATGAGGATATTGTTGTGCAATGTGAGGCAGAAATATATGGGCACGTGGTGCCGAGGAAAATATTATGTTTTTATTTAATGGCACGTGAGTTGTCTGTATGATTGTGATATAAATATGGGCACGAGGTGTCGTGAAAATATGAAAGTGGGCGGAGACCTATATTATTTATGATTATGAAATGAGGCGTCACAAGGTGATCTTTACTCGAAAGAATTATATTCGAAAAATGCTTATTTGAAAGATATTTATTTAAAGGAAACATATTCATTGAAAAACATATTATCTTAGATATTTATATTTGAAGGACTTGATTAATTGATTGCATTTGTATCTTTTATTTGTTGAGAAACATTTACGGTGTTCTTGTTGCCTGCTATCTATATCACTGGTTGATCATTGTTGCCATCATTGTTATCTGCTTCGTATTATTTTTGTACGCCATAACCCACAGGTTTATTTGGTAGTCTGGTCTTAGCCTCGTCACTACTTCGCCGAGGTTAGGCTAGGCACTTACCAACACATGGGGTCGGTTGTGCTGATACTACACTCTGCACTGTGTGCAGATACTGATGCCGGAGTGCTTGGACCGCAGTGAGGGTGCTGTCTTCAGCCCACACAGGCGACACGAGGTAGTCCTACAGACGTCCTCGGGCCTTGGCGTCACCTCATATCTTTTCCTTTATCCTGTTTCCTTTACTCATTTCAGAAACAATGTATATTTTATCTTTCAGACTTTGTATGTAGTATTCTTAGACCGTTTGTGAAACTGTGACACCAAATTCTGGGTAGAGTTGTATTTAGACTTCCACAATTTTGTATTAAGATAAATTGTCAGATTTTGTCTTCCGCTTAATTATTTTTCGCTATTTGCATGATATCTACTCATCACTGATAATGGTTTAAAACTGTGAAAGGTTAAGTAATTAGGATAATTTGGCTTGCCTAGCTTTCACCAGTAGGCGCCATCACGACTCTCGAGGGTGTGAATCCGGGTCGTGATATTATCTTCCATCATTTTTTCAGTTCCATCATCTATTTCTTTTTGGGTAGAATAGTTATAATTGGTAAACCTAATTGATATTTCTCCTTTAGAGTTTGTATACATTAAATGAGATTCTGGTTTGAATATTTTTGGCTTTGCGAAATCTTCTAGATTCCATTCTAATCCAGCATATTCTTCTACTCTTGTCCTTTCACGAATGGCGAAGTCACGTACCGCTTCTTCAATCGAATAATAGCACAGACCGGTGATAGATTGACTACGTCTTCAAAGGCTTTGCGGAGGTTGGATAGGTTTCACCAAGCTCTTCGCTACCACTTTCAGTGGTGCATCTTTTGAGGACCCACAAGATTATCTTGACCGCTGCTATGAAGTATTGTAGAACGTGAGAATAGTCGAAAGCGATGGGGTTGATTTTGCTGTGTTTCAGATGATAAGTAGAGGTAGTGGAAATATAATGTATTTACTAGACCAGTTGTGGTTCCGACGGAAGATGCAGACGTATCAAGAGATCACCTAATGAATCATGTAAGGGTTTAACGTTCCTTGACGTCGGGTTGATTTATTTGAGTTGTGAAAGTCAAATATGGTGGATTATCGGATGTTGCGACCTATGGCTTCGTGCCAAGTGAAGGGAGTTCACTATCAACGATCAAATTGCGGGGTCATGTGTTATATCAATTTTGGCATGAGATGTATTTATGTGGTATTGAAAGGTTTTCAAAAACTTCTATATGATTAAGAGCTGATATTTGAATGTGATGATGATGAGACTTGAGATATTCCTGCGTCCTTAATAATTCTACATTTCAGTATCAGCGGGGTCATGGAAATATATTCAGTATACTCGTAGTGCTTAAGTTAATTACAACACTCGCGTGGGGCAGTCATCTTTTAATGTACCAGTGGAATAGAATTTCCTACAATGGTTATTTAGGTTATCCGGTACAGACTCAGTATGAGCAGTCGAACTGCGGATGAGTTGTTATGAAAATGGTGATACTAGGAACATCCTGAGAAATTATCCTAGACTTGGGAGAGACATATTTCATCAAAGCCCTCAGGCTACGTGCCCCATTGCAGTTACTACTCCACTTACATGACCAACCATAGGTAGGAGTCAGGATATTAGAGGTGGAGGTGAGACTCCTTAGACGTGGAGACCCAGTCTGTTGATATATTTTCTATGGTATGGCTGAGGTTGCTACACCAGACGGTATCATTATAAGTACGGTCTCGAATTATTATAAAGTCAAAATTTCCTTAACTTGATTCGGTTTTGAGTATCGAGGAAAGTTCTCCTATTGTGCTCCATTTATGAGTGAGCTTTGTAATTCTTAAATCTACATATGTGAATACTTCTGTTGGGAGATTATATGGAGATAGCCATGTCTATCATTATGTATTGGTCACTAAAAATAGTTGTGAGGCTAAAAGTGACTTTTGTGAATCAATTCGATGAGTTTGATGTAATTTCTAAATAATTGATTTTAGTTGTAAATTATATGCCCTACCGGTATGAGGGATCATTGTATGTTGTGATTTTGTTTAACCAAAATTATTTGAAAGAATGAAGAAAGGAAATGGAAATTTTTAGTTGGCACAATGTGCAAAATACTTGTGATTCAGAGTTGAGGATGAGATCCTCATATTTTTATATGATATGAAATATTTAAACCGGGCTACAAGCTAAGGTGAATGTTATATAAGGATGAGGTCCTGGTGGTGAAAATTTTATGTGTTTAAATTCTCCTTTTTGTGAAATTAAAATTTGTGCTATAGCACTTGTAGGGAGTCATCCCTATTAGGCTTATTTGAAAATTCTTGTATGAATATCTCTGTGCATAATTTGCCAAAATTGTATTGTAGCTATTGAGTTTTAGCCTACAAGGTGAGAGCCCAGGTGGCGTTAAATTGTGACTCGTTAATTCGGGTAAGTAATTATAAGATCTTTATGCCTTGTTGTTAGTAAACTGGAGGTTTGAAACTAAATTTTGTTAACATGAGGTTAGTGTTGTAATCTATTATGAACAACCATTAAGACCAGAGATGTGGTTATGGTCATACATATTATGCGTTTTATGTCAAGATATCATTGTGATAATGTCGTGCTTGTAATGCGAAGATTAGTGTTATTGATATATACTTTGTGGTGCGTTGTTGGGTTGTGGACATGTTGTTAGGAGTTGTTTTGGTGTTACTCTGACAGGTGTGTCACACCTCCTTTTTTACCTACACCCCATGAAGGGTATAAGGGAGTTTTCTAATTTAAGTGACAGTTGAAATGAGATTATTTATTAAATTCAGAGTCGCCACTTGGGATAATTTATGGTGTCCCAAGTCACCGGTTTAAATCCTGAATCGAGGAAAAGATTGACTCTGTTATACAGTCCGTGAATACAAAAATCTGGGTAAGGAATTCTGTTAACCTGGGAGAAGGTGTTAGGCATTCCCGAGTTCCGTGGTTCTAACACGGTCACTTAAACTATTATAATTGGCATATTAACTGATTTTAATACATGTTTTAGCCTATGGTACATTTAAACTTATTTAAATCGCTTTTAATTATTTTAAAGAAGATTTAACGTCGTTTAAAACATGTCTTTGGATCGCACCACATGAAATGCACCCGCAATCCGAAACACATTTTATTCAACGTTGTTAAGATTTGGATTTGGGTCACATGAAATGCACACCCGAGTTTAGGAAGGTAATATTACTGAAATAACGCGCTTAAAACAACTACGTGTTTCAGCTTTGCGAGGGCCAGGAAAATTCAACTAAATGGCACGCCTCGATTTCTAAGGATTAAAATTAATTAAATGAGGGCCATGCATTTTAAAATTTTATTTGGCACGGCATGCACCAAATTATTCTATTAAAGGTATTTCTAAACTTAGTTTTGAGGGCCATAACTATTGGTATCATTTAATATGGCACACCTCAACTAATTAACGAAATCTAATTAATTAAAACATTAAAGGAACTTGAATTCTACTTTTAATACTAATGTTCAAACGAATTAGAAGGAAATTTGCCCGGAAGAGAACATGGTCGAATATTCGAAAGAAAATGTCTTGGGCCATCAATAGCACTGAGATGGGAAAGTAAAAGGCAGGCCCAAACAGTACAAAGTATATAATTCTATTTTTTGCAAGTGTCTTCAGACTTGGGCCCAAGATGAGCCAAAATATTTCAGGAATTTGAGGTTAACGAGTGCAGGACGCGACCTCGAATCCCTATGGCACACCAGCATCGTATGAAAAATCACAGGGTAACAACGTAAACCCAAATGGCTAGCAACGGAACACCCATGTATATGCAATCAGCTTTTAAAATCAGCCTTCGATTACTCAATGGACGATTATATGAGATTTTAGCGATGACATGATTTTGAAAACAATTGAAGGTCCAATTATTTGAGAACTATACAATATGCAACTTTACTTTTAAAGCTTCAAGCTAACTCGAAATAGTGACATGGGAATTTAAACCTCAACTAAATCTCATATTAACAGAACCTGTAGGGTTAACATTAAGTAGCCATGATCTTAAACATCAGGTCTAACCACATAGCATTCAAACAACAACAGACAATTCAACAGTGGCCTAAATATCACTGCAAATACAACCTAAAGCATTTCTTTCACCTATAGACAAATTCAAACCAAAACTGATAGCTAAGAAGAAGAACCAAACCGCTTAAAGCTTCAATCACATCCTATTCATGATCAATATACTAATCAGAACATTTCTAAAGCTAAATATTACAGCTATACATGAGATTGAAGGAAGAAGAAATAAGATTTAACTACAAATAACATCAGCTTTCATCGTATTTCCATATCCAAACTTCAGATTACACTCAAATGATATCCATAGGGCCAAAAATACCCGGAAAAAGCCAATAGAGAACAAAGAGAGTGAGGGAGTAGCAAGCAGCAGCAAGACAAAGCAATGTAACAGTAGTGGACCAACAAACTTCAAACAAAATCCAGCTTCTTCACACTAGTAGAAAACCCAGATGAAGACCATTCTATGGAAACTTAAATACTCAGATCAACCATGAGACTCTTGACAGATTTGAATCAATTTCAACCAAAGAGATGCAAGGATTCTAGTACTTCCTCAAAGTTTTTCAGACTTTTAGCATTTTTTTTTGTTTTTCAGCCCTTTTTTTCTAAAAAACAAAATCTCTATTAAGCTGCAAGTAACAATGCCTTTATATGCAAGTTACTAGGTCAACAAATGTCAGCTAGGCTTTGCACTTTACCCCTTTCTTAATTTCCATTTTTGCTCCTTAGTCCTTCATTTACTGACTTGTTGGTCAAGTTAGTCTGTTTTTGCAGCTTCTAGGCAGCTTCTTAGGTGGTTATAGCAAGATTCCCTTAAGTGACTTACCCAATTTGCCTTATTACCCCTGTATTTTGCCTTGAAGCCCGTCAGACTTGAACATGGGCTATGAATCCCCAAACAGGCTCAATGATTCAATGGGCTCAGACTCAAACCAAATAAAATTCTTTTAAAATGAGGTCTTAGACTGAACTTAGAGCCTAGATAACAAAGATGAAACCCAACCAAATTCAGAAAACTTAAAAACCAAACAAATCGACTAATTAATGATCACAAACAGGCGGGGAACTAATTAATCTAAGTGACCAAATCAAAAGTTCTAACAGGACAGTTAATAAATCAGAAAACAAATCAAAAGAGAGGAAATGAACAGAGGTGACACATAGGCGATTTTGAAAACAAAGATGAACGGGACTTACCAGCTAGACTTGAAATCAAGACTGAGGCACTGATTCAACCCAACACAGTGGCAAACATTTGTTCTTGGTGAAGAACAAACAAATGTCACTGTTTTGTGTCAAAACTGACTTGAAACAACCGCAAAAATTCCTAGAAAGACTTGCAGGCATGATTCCGACCTTAGGTTCTTAGGTCTAGACTCTTCTATTTGATATTCGAGGAGTTCCAGAGATGTTTGAAGAAATCTGAGTGAGGATTTGGGATGAGGGAGATAGGACGGTCCTAGGGTGTTAATTTGGGGTTGAACAGAGGTGGCGCCGCCACCGGAGAGAACAAGGGCGTCGCTAGGGTTTCGATCTTTGATCTAAAATTTGAGTAGTTCTGGAAGGATTTGAGAGGAATTGTTTGGGGATTTGGGATGTGGAGGTGGAGGAGATTGTGGGGTGTTAATCTCAGGGTGGTTGGTGGTGGCGCCGCCACCCTCAGGCGGTGGGATTTCAAGGCGGCTACTAGGGTTCAGTTCTGGTATCTGAGAGAGGAGTCTGAGGGAGAAAATAAACTATTTTCAAAATGTTTTCTAAGGACATATATATATATATATATATATATATATATATACCGTAATTTGTTAAGAGGCACCCCAGTTCCGGACCGTTTGATCAACTGAGATCAACGGTCCAGATCAAAAAGGGCGAAATAATGTTGTTTAGTTTTAAGGTGGGGCGGACCGGGTATGGGGTAATTTGGGTTGGATTCAGAACGGGTATTTGAAAAATTGTTTGGGCCTGGATGGATTGAATTGGAATTGGCCCAAACTGATTTCCCTCTTCTTTCTTTTCTTTTTCTTTTTCATTTTTTTCTAATTTCTTTTAAATTGAGATTAAAAATTTAAAATAAAACCTAAATCAGTTCCTAATCAAATTATCCTATCAAATTAAGTTAACTAACTCAAAATAATAATTACCACAACTAATTAAATACCAAATTAAAGAAAACCTCCAAAATTCGAGACTAAAAATTAAAAATGCAAAAATAAGTTATTGTGATTTTTTCATTTTTATAAAACAATTAATTTGTCAATTAATCCTAAAATGTAAAATTAGATCCTAAATGCAAATACAACATATTTTTTATTTTTCATTAATTAAATAAAATAAACATGCACAGACAAATGCAAATAATACCAAACAAAAATCTACGAAATTGCAAACAAATGAAAAAAATTATTTTGTTTTGAATTTATGGGAATAATTCATATAGGGCAAAAGTCACGTGCTCACAATTGCCCCTCTTTGCCCGAAAACACGAAGAATTTTTGTGCAAAGATAAAGTGAGCGAATACGAGCAATTTTTGCCCGTTTGAATACTCCGTGGGAAGCATTTTGAAAGATATGACCGCACCCTACTTCTGAGGTTGCCTACATATCTTTGGCTATAAAAGAATCAGGTCAGTATAGTTCGGGAAGTTTTGGTAGCTGGGACTACCATGAAGCTGTGATTTCACTATTGCTGTTGCTGCTACTGCTTACTGAATCCCTTATTGCACCATGATAAAATAAAAAGAAGCTAGACTAGACTATGATCTATGCATTACAAAATCCTATCTATATCTTCAAACTTTCTCTTATGGTTCTTGTTGCCCTGTTGACTTTCATTCTCCCGGTGGAATCCCCTTGCTGCCACCTTGAATTGTAATCTGAGATGTTTTCCCTTCCTCCAAGTGGACGCCTGCTTGCTGAAATTTGAATGTATTCCCTTATTCTCCAGGTGGGCTCATGATTGCCACAAACTTGAACTGTATCCCCTTGTTCTCCAGGTGGGTGCCTGACTGCCGAACTCGAAAATGTATTCCCTTGTTCTCCAGGTGGGCGCCTGACTTCAACAAAAATAGACAAAAATAAAGAAAATTTCTGCCCCAGTTTGGCATGTTACCAAATATCAATAAGAACTATACTCCTTTGTTCTCCAGGTGGGTGCCTGATTACTGAACTTGAAAAATGTATTCCCTTATTCTCCAAGTGGGCGCCTGATTGCTAAAACTTAAAAAAAAATGTATTCTCTTGTTCTCCAGGTGGGTGCCTGACTGCCAAACTCAAAAATGTATTCCCTTGTTCTCCAGGAGGGCGCCTGATTTCCAACACTTGAAATGTATTCCCTTGTTCTTCAGGTGGGCGCCTGATTACCAAAACTTGAAATGTATTCCCTTGTTCTTCAGGTGGGCCCCTAATTACCAAAACTTGAAATGTATTCGCTTGTTCTTCAGGTGGGCGCCTGATTTCCAAAACTTGAAATGTATTCCCTTGTTATCCAGGTGGACGCCTGATTACCAAAACTTGAAATGTATTCCCTTGTTCTTTAGGTGGACGCCTGATTACCAAAACTTGAAATGTATTCCCTTGTTCTTCAGGTGGGCGCCTGATTACCGAAACTTGAAATGTATTCCCTTGTTATCCAGGTGGGCGCCTGATTTAAACAAAAATAGACAAAAACAAAGAATATTTTCTGCCCCAGTTTGGTGGCTGGGCACATCTGTGAGTGTTAATTGATATGTTACCAAATATCTCTATGAATCTGAAGGCTAAATCCCATTATCCAGGAGGGTCCTGAAACTCCTAGTTAAATGATGGCTTTAAAATCTAAATTATATCTTCTAAAGGTGTGACTCCTGCTACATTTTGTTATCTAAGAAAGTCTTAAACTACATCCCATTATCCAGGAGGGTCCTGACAACAAAATATTAAATCCCATTATCCAGGAGGTTCCTGAACGCCTAAAACTAAATCCCATTATCTAGGAGGGTCCTGAAACTCCTAAAACTAAATTTCATTATCCAGGAGGGTCCTGAAACTCCTAAAACTAAATCCCATTATCCAGGAGGGTTGTGACGACCCGACCCGTCGTCTCCTGTAATTCCATCCCGTATTCCCCGTTATATGCTTATTCATGCTTCAATATGTGTACTTGGTGAATTTGAGTCAATTCGGATCGAGTTTGGTAGAAATTGGGACAAATAGTCTCTTTAACGAAGAATTAGTTTGGAAAAGTCAACCGGAAGTTGACTTGTGAGTTAGAGGTCTCGGAATTGATTTCCGATGATTCGGTTAGTTTCGGGGGATGATTTAAGGATTGGTAGCGCGATCGGAAGTGAATTCGGATGTCCGGAGGTCATTTTGAAGTCATTTGGCTAAGTATAGAAATTTGAAGGTTTTTGAGAAAAATTCGACCGGAAGTGAAAATTTTGATATTGGAGTCGGAATGCGAATCCGAAAGTTGGGGAAAGTCCGTAATGTCGAATGTGACTTGTGTGCAAAATTTGATGTCATTCCGGAATGATTTTGGTAAGGTTTGAGACACTTAGTCTCTTTTATGGAAGCTTAAGTTGGAAAAGTCAACCGAATATTGACTTATGTGTTAGAGAGCTCGAAATGTGAATTTTATGGTTCATATAGCTTCGTTAGGTGATTTGGGACTTAGGAGTGTGTCCGGAATATTTTTGTGATTACCGGTGTAGAATTAAGCTTGAATTGGCAAAGTTAGTATTTTGGCGAATTCCGGGTGATAGGTGAGATTTTGATCCGAGGGTCGGAATGGAATTTTGAGAGTTGCTGTAGCTTTGTTATGTCATTTTGGACTTGTCTTCAAAATTTGAGGTCATTCGGACGTGGTTTGGTTGGGTTTTTGATCAAAAATGGAATTTGGAAGTTCGTGAGATTCATAGGCTTGAATCCAATGATGATTTGATGTTTTGATGTTATTTTGGGTGTTTCGAAGGTTGGGACAAGTTTGAATGATATTGTGGGACATGTTGATATAATTGGTTAAGGTCCAGAGGGCCTCAGGTGGATTTCAGAAGGTTAACGGAATGAAATTCGGACAAAAAAGAAAAGAAAAAGCTGCAGAAATTTCTGCTGCAATTTTCTGCAGAAGGTCTTTGGACTGCAATCATGGAGCGTACTTCGGAGGCCTATATCTTTTGATCTACAAGCAATTTTGAGATGGTTCAAAAACGGAAGTTGCTTCCTTTCATGTCTAGTTTCCAGAAAGCTAAAGAAATCGTAATTTGGACATCTGTAGGGAATGTTACGATCGATTGAATATGACTGGTGGAGCTCGTTCTCCAGAATTTTCTGATTTCGGGGAGCCTACTTTAGAAGCTCATATCTCGGGATATATAAAGAGTTATATGGTGTAAAACCTATCAAATTGAAAATCTTCGAGTCTAGTTTCTAAATCTTCAAATCGTTCGTCATTTGGATATTTACACAAGACGTTATGGGTGTTTAAACAGAAGGTGTCTGACAAGGAAAATTTTTAATAGGATGTACAACTTGTGTAGCACAAGTGCAAGGTACAACTCGACGAAGCACGGGCAGATTCTTTTAAACACGGATTTGGCTTATTTCTTTCATTTCCTTCATTTGGCTTGGATTATTTTGGAGAGAATTTCAAGGGGGATTTCATCAAGCATCAAAGGTGAGTTGTTTCTACTTATTTCCAAGTTAAATACATGGATTAGAGTTGAAAACTCAAGTAATTTATGGACAAAAATGGTGGTTTAGGGCTTGAAACTTAAGAAAATTAAATGGTGATTTGAGGGGTCAAATGAACTCCGATTTTTGTGAATTTGGTATGTATAGACTCGTGGCGAGATAAGGGTCGTATTGCTATAGAAATTTTTAAATTTCGAGACGTGGGCCGGGGGCTCGAGTTTTGCTAATTTCGTGATTTTCGACATTTTTCGAGTCTTTTCGATTGGGTTATATTCCCTTAGCCTATTGTAACGTATTCGTTGTGGTTTTGACTAGATTCGACGTGCGAAGAGGTCAATTCAAGAGGAAAGGGCATTGCGGACTAGTCTACGGCCGGTTAGAGGTGAGTAATAGATGTAAATGCTGTTCTGAGGGTTTGAAACCCCGGACTTTCACATCGTAACGCTATATTGAGGCGTGACACGCACTCCATGGTGAGTGCGGGGTCGGATACTATTGGGGATTGTGACTTGGTCCATCCCGTGTGATGTTTATACTATACTGGTGATTGATACACACACTTTATTGATATTACTGGGCTTGATGCCATGTTTGGGGCCTTGTGCCGACTTGAAAAATCCTTCAAGGATTTACATTACTGCTTAGCATGATTTGCATATCATTTAATTTCAGTCCAAGGTTTTAAATGTTGCCTTGCAAACTCAGCCATAATTCTAAGTGTTGAAAACTTAAACGACATTTTAAATGTATTTCGGGCTGGGAACTTCTACTTTGTAAATGCCCAAGGGGCTTAATATATTATTTTCCGGACGGATTATAAAGTGACTTAAAACAGTGGCAACAATGACACCGTATGTTATACTTGAAACAGTGGTAACAATGACACTGTAATATATACTTGGAACAATGGTAAAAATGACACTATAATATATACTTGGAACAGTGGTAACAATGGCACTATGTGATATAAATTGGTCAGGTAACAATGGCTGACCGGTCAGGTAACAATGACTGACCAAGATATTGTGCTTGGGCTGTAGGAGCCCCTCCGGAGTCTGTACACACCCCCAGTGAGCGCCGTCGACGATAAATAAATATGGATGGCTCGGGCTGCACGCCGCAGTAGGTACTGGAATGTACCATCATATGCATTGCATTGCATTCATGTATTTGCCTTTATACTGTTGTTTAGCTGTTCAGTTCCATATGTTGCTGTATATTTAGATTTTAGCTTACTTTGTGTATTTACTGGATTTTCTTATCTTCGGACTGTAGTTACTTTTACTACTCACTAGGTCGGAGTACTCACTTTACTCCCTGCACCTTGTGTGCAGATCCAGGGCAGTCTCAGGCATAGTAGATCCAGTTGATCAATGGATTCCAGCATTTCGGGAGTATCAAGGTAGCTGCACAGCGTTCGCAGCATTGATTTCTTACCTCCTATCCTATCCTTTTTATTTCTGCATTATCAGACTTTGGATAAACTATGTATTAGGGTGATATTTTGTATTCTAGAGGCTCATATTCGTGACACCGGGTCCTAGAGAGATCCTGTCGTGTATTTTGTTAAACTCTCCAGTACTTTGATCGTGAATTAATTGATATTTCTATCCGCTATTTTTGACAAATTGGGTTAAGTGTGACTAATAGTCGGGCTTGCCTAGTAGTGTGTTGGGCGCCATCATGACCGGGATTTGGGTCGTGACAAGTTGGTATCAGAGCCTAGGTTACTTGGTCTCACGAGTCATGAGGCGGTTTAGTAGAGTCACGCGGATCGGTACAGAGACGTCTGTACTTATCCTCAGGAGGCTGCAGAACCTTTAGGAAAATTTCATATTCTTGGAATTCTTATCGTGCGATTTTGTTGATTCCAAAAAAAAACCTGAATTTTGCTGTTCTATTCTCTCGCAGATGGCGAGAACATGAGCTAATGGACAGGACGGACGACCACCATTGCCACCTACTGAGGCCACCAAAGGCCGTGGATGCGGTCGTGGTCGAGGCAGAGCCGCAGGGGCAGCACCTGTTGACCCACCAGTTGCCCCGACACAGGATCAGGCTCCAGCTGCAGAGATTCCAGCAGAACATGCTCAGGCACCAGCTGTGCCTATTGTTATTCCGGGTCTTCAGGAGGCCTTAGCACAGATCTTATCAGTTTGCACTGGCCTGGCTCAGGCAGTTTCAGCTACCACTGCAGCAGCTACTTCACAGGCAGAGGGAGGCAGTCAGACCCCCGCTGCTCGCACACCTAAGCTGGTAGTGCAGGGATTACAGACCCTAGAGGCACCACCAGTACATCAGGTTTCCCCAGTTCAGCCGGTTTCCCCGGTTCAGGAGGTTATGGTCCCAGTTACGCCAGACGATGAGCAGCGTCGTCTTGAGAGATTCAGCAGACTTGCACCTCCTCCTTTCAGTGGTGCTCAGGGCGAGGATGCCCAAGGTTTTCTTGACAAGTGTAGACACATGCTGCGGACAGCAGGGATCTTGGAGACTAGCGGTGTATCCTTTACTACTTTTCAGTTCTCAGGTGCAGCCTTCACTTGGTGGGAGGCATATGAGCGGCGTAGGCCGGCAGGTTCAGCGCCCTTGTCATGGCAGGAGTTCTCCACTCTCTTTCTGGAGAAGTGGGTACCGCGATCTCAGAGAGAGGAGCGGTGCAGGCAGTTTGAGTATCTTCATCAGGGAGATATGACCGTATCTCAGTACGAGGTGAGGTTTTCAGAGTTAGCTCGTTATGCTCCATGGATGGTCCCGACTGATCGGGAAAGGATTAGGAGGTTCGTGGATGGGCTCATTTATCCCATCCGTATCCTGATGGCTCGAGAGAGGATTCTGAGCCATACTTTTGAGGATGCAGTCGATATTGCCCGAGATATTGAGGCAGATCGTCGTTAGGAGAGAGAGGAGCAGAAGGCCAAGAGGCCTCGTGGATTAGGTAGTTTTAGTGGTGCTCCGTCTAGGAGCCAGTTTCAGCAGAGCAGGGGTCGTTCTTATAGGCCTCATCAGTCGGCTCGTTCCGAGTATCGAGGGGCATCTTCAGGCCGTGGTCATCAGGGATTTCAGCAGGGTCAGTCTTCTTTGGGTGCCCTTCCAGCACAGAGTTCATCACATGCTCCTTCAGTCCAGGGTTCTTCGGCGCCGAGTGCATCAGCTAGTCACTTTGGTGCGAGGGGTTCCCATCAGTTCCCTTATCCAGCGTCGAGTAGTTGTTACGAGTGTGGAGAGTTTGGTCACATGAAGAGGCATTGTCCTCGGCTTCGTGGCAGTCAGTCTCAGCAGAGGGGCCAGTCCTTATCTTCTGCACCATTTACTTCAGCACCCACTCAGTCATCTAGGGGTGAGGGTAAGGCAGCTAGAGGTCGCCCCAGAGGGGGAGGTCGATCGGGCGGTGGTCAGGCTCGGTTTTATGCTATCCCAGACAAGATATATTCTCTTGCGTCAGATGCTGTTATCACAGGTATTATCTCAGTCTGCCACACAGATGCCTCTGTCTTATTTGATCCCGGATCCACCTATTCTTATGTGTCTTCATATTTTGCTCGTCATTTGAGTATACCCCGGGAGTCTCTTGCTTTACATGTTCATGTGTCTACCCTGGTGGGCGATACTGTTATTGTGGATCGCGTGTATCGGTCGTGTATTGTGACTATTAGGGGTCTGGAGACCCGAGTTGATCTATTGCTGTTGAGAATGGTAGATTTTGATATTATTCTGGGCATGGACTGACTATCTCCGTGTCATGCTATTCTAGACTGTCATGCTAAGACAGTTACTTTGGCTATTCCGGGTGTTCCGAGGATCGAGTGGCGTGGTATGACTGATTATGTTCCTAGTAGAGTAATTTCTTTCTTGAAAGCCCAACGTATGGTTGGGAAAGGCTGTTTATCATATTTGGCCTTCGTGCGTGATGTGGGAGCTGAGACTTCCAGTATTGATTCTGTCCCAGTTGTGAGGGACTTTCCTGATGTATTTCCTGCAGACCTGCCAGGCATGCCGCCGGACCAGGATATTGATTTTGGTATTGACCTGGTGCCGGGCACTAAGCCCATTTCTATTTCGCCATACCGCATGGCACCAGCGGAGCTAAAAGAATTGAAAGAGCAGCTTCAGGAACTCCTAGAAAAGGGGTTTATTCGGCCTAGTGTGTCCCCGTGGGGTGCACCTGTGTTATTTGTGAAAAAGAAAGATGGCACAATGAGAATGTGCATTGATTATAGGCAGTTGAACAAGGTAACAGTGAAAAACAAGTATCCTTTGCCTCGCATTGATGACTTATTTGATCAGCTTCAGGGAGCGAGGGTGTTTTCTAAGATCGACCTTCGTTCGGGTTATCACCAGTTGAAGATCAGGGATTCAGATATTCCTAAGACTGCCTTCAGGACTAGATATGGCCACTATGAGTTTCTAGTCATGTCTTTTGGGCTGACCAATGCCCCAACAGCGTTCATGCATCTAATGAACAGTGTATTTCGGCCGTATCTAGATTCTTTTATTATTGTATTCATTGATGATATTCTGGTATACTCACGTAGCCAAGAGGAGCACGCCCGACATTTGCGTGTAGTGTTGCAGAGATTGAGAGAGGAGAAACTTTATGCTAAATTCTCCAAGTGTGAGTTTTGGCTAAGTTTTGTGGCATTCTTGGGACACATAGTGTCCAGCAAGGGTATTCAGGTTGATCTAAGGAAGATAAAAGCAGTGCAGAGTTGGTCTAGACCGTCCTCAGCCATAGAGATCTGGAGTTTTCTTGGGTTGGCAGGCTATTATTGCCGGTTTGTTCAGGGATTTTCATCCATCGCATTGCCCTTGACCAAGTTGACTCAGAAAGGTGCTCCATTTGTATGGTCAGACGAGTGCGAGGAGAGCTTTCAGAAGCTCAAGTCACTTTTGACCACAACTCCAGTGTTGGTGTTACCATCAGCTGCAGGTTCATACACGGTATATTGCGATGCTTCCAGAGTTGGGATTGGTTGTGTGCTAATGCAGGAGGGTAGAGTTATCGCTTATGCTTCGCGTCAGCTGAAGCCCCATGAGAAGAATTATCCTGTTCATGATTTAGAGTTGGCTGCTATAGTTCATGCCTTGAAGATTTGGAGGCACTATTTGTACGGCGTATCTTGTGAGGTATTCACTGATCATCGCAGTCTTCAGCATTTATTTAAGCAAAAAGATCTTAATTTGAGGCAGCGGAGATGGCTTGAGTTGCTTAAAGACTATGATATTACTATTCTGTATCATCCGGGTAAGGCCAATGTAGTGGCCGATGCTTTGAGCCGAAAGGCAATTAGTATGGGGAGTTTGGCTTACATTCCAGTTGGGGAGAGACCTCTTATAGTTGATGTTCAGGCTTTGGCCAATCAGATGGTGCGGCTAGATATTTCTGAGCCTAGCCGAGTGTTGGCGAGTGTGATTTATCGATCTTCCTTATATGATCACATCAGAGAGCACCAGTATGATGATCCACATTTGCTTGACCTTAGAGATCGGGTTCAGCGAGGTGATGCCAGAGAAGTGGCTATAGGTGATGATGGTGTATTAAGGATGCAGGGCCGTATTTGTGTGCCCGATATTGATGGGCTTAGAGATTTGATTCTTGAGGAGGCCCACAGTTCGCGGTATTCCATCCATTCGGGTGCCGCGAAGATGTATCAGGACTTGAGACAGCATTACTGGTGGATGAGAATGAAGAAAGACATCGTGGGATATGTGGCTCGGTGTCTCAACTATCAGCAGGTGAAATATGAGCATCAGAGGCCGGGCGATTTGCTACAGCAGATGGTTATTCCTGAGTGGAAATGGGAGAGAGTTACTATGGACTTCGTGACTGGTCTTCCTCGGACTTTGAAGAAGTTCGATTCGATTTGGGTCATTGTGGATCGACTGACTAAGTCAGCGCATTTCATTCCAGTATGTACTACATACTCCTCGGAGCGGCTGGCGAGAATCTTTATTCAGGAGATTGTGCGGTTGCATGGTGTTCCAATTTCCATCATTTCGGATAGAGGTACTCAGTTCACTTCTCAGTTTTGGAGGACTTTTCATCACGAGTTGGGTACTCAGGTGGAGCTGAGTTCAGCATTTCATCCTCAGACGGACGGACAGTCCGAACGTACTATTCAAATATTGGAGGATATGTTGCGTGCTTGTGTGATTGATTTTGGAGGTTCTTGGGTTGAATTTTTACCACTTGCAGAGTTTACCTACAACAACAACTATCAGTCCAGTATTCAGATGGCACTGTATGAGGCCTTATATAGGAGGCGGTGTAGGTCTCTAGTTGGTTGGTTCGAGCCCGACGAGGCTAGGTTGTTGGGGACGGATTTGGTCTAGGATGCTTTAGAAAAGGTGAAGGTGATTCAGGAAAGACTTCGCACAGCTTAGTCGCGTCAGAAGAGTTATGCGGACCAGAAGGTCCGGGATGTGTCATTCATGGCGGGTGAGAAGGTTTTGCTTAAGGTTTCACCCATGAAGGGTGTTATGAGATTTGGAAAGAAAGGAAAGCTAAGTCCGCGATTTATTGGACCTTTTGAAATACTTAGGAAGGTTGGAGAGGTGGCCTATATGCTTGCCTTGCCACCTAGTTTGTCGGGTGTTCACCCGGTATTCCATGTTTCTATGCTCCGAAAGTATGTTGGGGACCCATCTCATATATTGGATTTCAGTACAGTACAGCTAGGGGAAGATTTAACTTATGATGTGGAGCCAGTGGCTATTTTGGGTCGACAGGTTCGAAAATTGAGGTCGAAAGATATAACATCAGTGAAAGTACAGTGGAGAGATCGGCCCGTATAGGAGGCTACTTGGGAGACCGAGCAAGAGATGCGGAGCAGATACCCACACCTATTTGAAACTCCAGGTATGTTTCTTAACTCGCTCGAGGACGAGCGTTTATTTTAGTTGGGGAGAATGTGACGACCCGACCCGTCGTCTCCTGTAATTCCATCCTGTATTCCCCGTTATATGCTTATTCATGCTTCAATATGTGTACTTGGTGAATTTGAGTCAATTCGGATCGAGTTTGGTAGAAATTGGGACAAATAGTCTCTTTAATGAAGAATTAGTTTGGAAAAGTCAACCGGAAGTTAGTTTCGGGGGATGATTTAAGGATTGGTAGCGCGATCGGAAGTGAATTCGGATGTCCGGAGGTCATTTTGAAGTCATTTGGCTAAGTATAGAAATTTGAAGGTTTTTGAGAAAAATTCGACCGGAAGTGGAAATTTTGATATCGGAGTAGGAATGCGAATCCGAAAGTTGGGGCAAGTCCGTAATGTCGAATGTAACTTGTGTGCAAAATTTGAAGTCATTCCGGAATGATTTTGGTAAGGTTTGAGACACTTAGTCTCTTTTAAGGAAGCTTAAGTTGGAAAAGTCAACCGAATATTGGCTTATGTGTTAGAGAGCTCGAAATGCAAATTTTATGGTTCGGATAGCTTCATTAGGTGATTTGGGACTTAGGAGTGTGTTCGGAATATTTTTGTGATTACCAGTGTAGAATTAAGCTTGAATTGGCAAAGTTAGTATTTTGGCGAATTCCGGTTGATAGGTGAGATTTTTATCCGAGGGTTGGAATAGAATTTTGAGAGTTACTGTATCTTCGTTATGTCATTTTGGACTTGTCTGCAAAATTTGAGGTCATTCGGACGTGGTTTGGTTGGATTTTTGATCAAAAATGGAATTTGGAAGTTCGTGAGATTCATAGGCTTGAATCCGATGATGATTTGATGTTATTTTGGGTGTTTCGAAGGTTGGGACAAGTTTGAATGATATTGTGGGACATGTTGATATAATTGGTTAAGGTCCCGAGGGCCTCGGGAGGATTTCGGAAGGTTAACGGAATGAAATTCGGACCAAAAAGAAAAGAAAAAGCTGCAGAAATTTCTGCAGAAGGTCTTTGGACTGCAATCGTGGAGCGTACTTCGGAGGCCTATATCTTTTTATCTACAAGGAATTTTGAGATGGTTCAAAAATTAAAGTTGTATCCCTTCATGTCTAGTTTCCAGAAAGCTAAAGAAATCGTAATTTGGACATCTGTAGAGAATGTTACGGTTGATTGAATATGACTGGTGGAGCTCGTTCTCCAGAATTTTCTGATTTCGGGGAGCCTACTTTAGAAGCTCATATCTCGGGATATATAAAGAGTTATATGGTGTACAATCTATCAAATTAAAGATCTTCGAGTCTAGTTTCTAAATCTTCAAACCGTTTGTCATTTGGATATTTATACAAGACGTTATAGGTGTTTAACAGAAGGTGTCCGACAAGGAAAATTTTTAATAGAATGTACAACTTGTGTAGCACAAGTGCAAGGTACAACTCGACGAAGCACGGGCAGATTCTTTTAAACACGGATTTGGCTTATTTCTTTCATTTCCTTCATTTGGCTTGGATTATTTTGGAGAGAATTTCAAGGGGGATTTCATCAAGCATCAAATGTGAGTTGTTTCTACTTATTTCCAAGTTAAATACACGGATTAGAGTTGAAAACTCAAGTAATTTATGGACAAAAATGGTGGTTTAGGGCTTGAAACTTAAGAGAATTAAATAGTGATTTAAGGGGTCAAATGAACTCCGATTATTGTGAATTTGGTATGTATAGACTCGTGGCAAGATAAGGGTCGTATTGATGTAAAAATTTCTGAATTTCGAGACGTGGGCCTGGGGCTCGAGTTTTGCTAATTTCGTGATTTTCGACATTTTTCGAGTCTTTTTGATTGGGTTGTATTCCCTTAGCCTATTGTAACGTATTCGTTGTGGTTTTGACTAGATTCGACGCACGAAGAGGTCAATTCAAGAGGAAAGGGCATTGCGGACTAGTCTACGGCCGGTTAGATGTGAGTAATAGATGTAAATGATGTTCTGAGGGTTTGAAACCCCGGACTTTCACATCATAACGCTATATTGAGGCGTGACACGCACTTCATGGTGAGTGCGGGGTCGGATACTATTGGGGATTGTGACTTGGTCCATCCCGTGTGATGTTTATACTATACTGGTGATTGATACACACACTTTATTGATATTACTGGGCTTGATGCCATGTTTGGGGCCTTGTGTAGACTTGAAAAATCCTTCGAGGATTTACATTACTGCTTAGCATGATTTGCATATCATTTAATTTCAGTCCAAGGTTTTAAATGTTGCCTTGCAAACTCAGCCATAATTCTAAGTGTTGAAAACTTAAATGACATTTTAAATGTATTTCGGGCTGGGAACTTCTACTTTGTAAATGCCCAAGGGGCTTACTATATTATTTTCTGGACATATTATAAAGTGACTTGAAACAGTGGCAACAATGACACCGTATGTTATACTTGAAACAGTGGTAACAATGACACTGTAATATATACTTGGAACAGTGGTAACAATGACACTGTAATATATACTTGGAACAGTGGTAACAATGGCACTGTGTGATATAAATTGGTCAGGTAACAATGGCTGACCGGTCAGGTAACAATCACTGACCATGATATTGCTCTTGGGCTGTAGGAGCCCCTCCGGAGTCTGTACACACCCCCAGTGAGCGCCGTCGACGATAAATAAATATGGATGGCTCGGGCTGCACGCCGCAGTGGGTACTGGAATGTACCATCATATGCATTGCATTACATTCATGTATTTGCCTTTATACTGTTGTTTAGCTGTTCAGTTCCATATGTTGCTGTATATTTAGATTTTAGCTTACTTTGTGTATTTACTGGATTTTCTTATCTTCGGACTGTAGTTACTTTTACTACTCACTAGGTCGGAGTACTCACTTTACTCCCTGCACCTTGTGTGCAGATCCAGGGCAGTCTCAGGCATAGTAGATCCAGTTGATCAACGAATTCCAGCATTTCGGGAGTATCAAGGTAGATGCACAACGTTCGCAGCATTGATTTCTTCCCTCCTATCCTATCCTTTTTATTTCTGCTTTATCAGACTTTGGATACACTATGTATTAGGGTGATATTTTGTATTCTAGAGGCTCATATTCGTGACACCGGGTCCTAGAGAGATCATGTCGTGTATTTTGTTAAACTCTTCAGTACTTTGATCGTGAATTAATTGATATTTCTATCCGCTATTTTTGACAAATTGGGTTAAGTGTGACTAATAGTCGGGCTTGCCTAGTAGTGTGTTGGGCGCCATCACGACCGGAATTTGGGTCGTGACAAGGGTCTTGAAACTTTCAAATTGAATCTTATCCCAAGCATGAAAACTTCAAAGCCAAACTTATATTTCCTCAAGGTAGAGCCTAGCTAGATCTTGTTACTCATGATCATTTTGAATTTTAACTAAGTCCCATTGTACAGGTGGGTCCTGAGAATTTTTATGATTAAATCCCATTATCCAGGAGGGCCCTGAAATTTTAAAATTAAATCCCATTATCTAGTAGGGTCCTGAAAATTTAAAAACTAAATCCCATTATCCAGGAGAGTCCTGAAAACTTAAAACTAAATCCCATTATCCAGGAGGGTCCTGAGAACTTAAAACTAAATCTCATTATCCAGGAGGGTCCTGAGAACTTAAAACTAAATCCCATTATCCAGGAGGGTTCTGAGAACTTAAAACTAAATCCCATTATCCAGGAGGGTCCTGAGAACTTAAAACTAAATCCCATTATCCAGGAGGGTCCTGAGAATTTTTAAGATTAAATCCCATTATCCAGGAGGGCCCTGAAACTTTAAAATTAAATTTCATTATCCAGGAGGGTCCTGAAAATTTAAAAACTAAATCCCATTATCCAGGAGGGTCCTGAGAATTTAAAAACTAAATCCCATTATCTAGGAGGGTCCTAAAAACTTAATAACTAAATCCCATTATCCAGGAGGGTCCTGAGAACTTTTAAAACTAAATCCCATTATCCAGGAGGGTCCTGAGAACTTTTAAAATTAAATACCATTATCCAGGAGGGTCCTGAAAACTTAAAAACTAAATCCCATTATCCAGGAGGGTCCTGAGAATTTAAAAACTAAATCCCATTATCCAGGAGGGTCCTGAAAACTTAAAAACTAAATCCCATTATCCAGGAGGGTCCTGAGAACTTTTAAAACTAAATCCCATTATACAGGAGGATCCTGAAAATTTAAAAACTAAATCCCATTATCCAGGAGGGTCCTGAAAACTTAAACACTAAATCCCATTATCCAGGAGGGTCCTGAAAACTTAAACACTAAATTCTATTATCCAGGAGGGTCCTGAGAACTTAAAACTAAATCCCATTATCCAAGAGGGTCCTGAGAATTTTTAAGATTAAATCCCATTATCCAGGAGGGCCCTGAAACTTTAAAAACTAAATCCCATTATCTAGGAGGGTCCTGAAAACTTAAAAACTAAATCCCATTATCCAAGAGGATCCTGAGAACTTAAAACTAAATCCCATTATCCAGGAGGGTCCTGAGAATTTTTAAGATTAAATCCCATTATCCAGGAGGGCCCTGAAACTTTAAAAACTAAATCCCATTATCCAGGAGGGTCCTGAAAACTTAAAACTAAATTCCATTATCCAGGAGGGTCCTGAGAACTTTTAAAATTAAATCCCATTATCTAGGAGGGTCCTGAAAATGAAATTAAATCCCATTATCCAGGAGGGTCCTGAGAATTTTAAATTAAATCCCATTATCCAGGAGGGTCCTGAAAATTCCTGATTGAATCCTGTCTTGAACATGCAAACTTTGAAACCATCTTCTATTCCTTGGGGTATATTTGTGCTAGATTATGCTATTTCTGAATTTTAAACTAGGTCCCATTTTCCAGGAGGGTCCTGAAAACTCCTAATTGGATTCTATCTCAAACATGTAAACTTTAAAGCCAACTTATATTCCTTTGGGGTATATTTATGCTAGATTATGCTACTCACGGTTGTTTTGAATTTTAAACTAAGTCCCATTTTCTAGGAGAGTCTTAAGAATTTCAAATTAAATCACATTATCCAGGCGGGTCCTGAAAATCACAAGTTAAACCTGTCTGGTGCTTGCCTTTCCCCAGCGGAGGATTTCTCCGGAACAAACAAAATTTTCTGCCCCTGTTTCAAATCAAAGAAAAATCTTGTCAGTTTAAAATATGGTGGTTGGTTTGTGGCCTTGACTTTGAGGGCGGTTGCTCCTTCACTTCTCATGATAACTGATTTCCACCCGAAGACCTTGCTTGTTCCTTGACTAATCATTTTCTCTGCCATCCGTATCACAGAAAATACCTCTTCTCCGCTCAGACCCAATACCCTCTATCTGTTGCATTACTCATGAACTGACATTTACCAACCTTTGTGTCTCACATGAATCCCAAAGCACGTCAATTACCGTCTCAATGCGCTTGTTGTTCTTTTTTGACTTATGACATTTGATGTGTTAGCCAGACTCCATTTTGTGCAATTTGGATAGCTGGTGGCAAATTTTGAAGTCATTTCTCACTTGTTCTAACCGCACAGACTCAGGAAGAGGAAGTAAACAAGACAAAAAGGAATGGAGTAAAGGACAATGAAAAGAGATGATTCCTAACAAGAAAACTACAAAGTAGAAACCTATCAGATATGGACACCAATTCTAATGACCGTGACATGTACCTGTGGCCTATTCTGTCAAGCAAGTCTGATGTTCAACTCCTATTATACCCCAAACCGTGAAACTAGGCTTCCATGCTCCGATTATCCAATCTGATTCACAATCCTTATTCGACATGTAGTGCCCGAGGGGTTTTCACCATTAAGCCTCTCTCGTTTTGTTCTTTTTCTCAACTTACAGTTGCCTTAAGGTGCCCGTGAAGGTTTTCAACAATAAGACTCTCTCATTTTTTATTTCTCTCTGCTTTCATCGCCTTACGGTGCCCATGAAGGTTTTCACCAATAAGACTCTCTCATTTTTTATTTCACTCAGCTCCCGTCGCCTTACGGTGCCCGTGGGGTTTTTCACCAATAAGACTCTCTCATTTTCAATTTTTCCTGCTTGGACCAGAGTGTTGCCCTTGATTTGATTCCCCTCTACCTGCTTGACTCGGCATTTTTCGAAGACTGATCAGAAGGTCTTTCTTTGGACCGTAACGTGGGCTTTTGGACAGGGTTAGAAAGAAAGGGTATAAAAGGCTCAAACAATTCAACTGGATTCAAAATTACAACTTTTGGAATCAGATTTCCTGCAACAACCACAACTTCTACCCCAGTTTCTTGCTTGGGGACTTTTGGGTTTTATTTCGATGGGACCGAACCGTGAGACTGCCTACGTATCCTTAAAAGGAATCAGGTCAAACGTAGTTCATGTTATTACTTTGTTTGTTCTGATTTTTCTTTTCTTTTTCTTTTCTCTTCTTTCCTTCTTTTTCTTTTTGTTGTTGTTTTTCTTCTTTTTTTTTCTTTTTTTTTCTTTTCTTTTCTTTTTTTCTTTTCTCTTTCTTCTTCTTTTTCTTCTCTCTCTTTTCATTCTTTTTCTTTTCTCTTTTTCCTTTACTCATCTTTCACGCTTGCGTTTCTGATCTTTGCTACTGATTCCGAAAGAGGGGTATGAAAGAAAATAGATAAGGCTCAAAGGGGTAACGAAGCATAAAGTGTTTAGATAGCAGAAGAAAATGCCTTCGTCATTCCAATCTTCAAAACATGCCAAGTGCAAACTACACAATTAAACAAACCAAGGAAAACCTTTGTAACATCTTTTGATTGCACTAGACTTGATAATCATATCCACGCATTCGCCTTCTACATCTATTAGTTACCAAGCCCCATTGGACAACACCCTCACTCTCATTACCACGAACGACCCCCTACAAATTTGGGGCAAACTTGCCATTATCTTCACCTGATGCAGCATGATGCATTTCAATAGTGTATTTTTATGTTCTACCTGCTCCAGTTTCACACAATTCGGGCTTGAAGTGATCTCAAAATGCCTTTACTTATTTCCCTCAAATGTCCTTACATCTTCAACATTGTTTCATTGCTTCGTGATTAAACTGACTTTTAAAACCAGGCTGAGAGTTACGCGTGCATGTCATGTCACTAGAGTCAACAGGAAAAGAACTATAAAAAGAAAAGAGAACTAAACGAAAATGACTAGAAATCACAGAAAACAGAAAATTGCATTAGACAGATGGTGAAAGGGTTTGGACAACAAAACAAACAAACCAAACTGGGGTTACAAACCTAGAACAAACCTAGACAACACTAAACGGGCTATTATGACTAAACAAACTAAGCAAAATAAAAGGATAGAAGGGTTTGAGTCACAAGACAATATCCAGATTACAACCCTGAAATAACCCGGACAACAGAAATGACAACAAAATAAACCACCAAAACTCCTCCCCGGCGAACCAAGAAAAGAGCGTCTTTCCAATCATCAAACTCAACAATTAGCCACTGACTTTTGCATCAACAATGCTAGGACCTTCACCAGCCTCCATCACGTTGTTCTGAACCGATTGTCTTTGGGTTCCCTTTGCCTGCTCGTTCTTAGGATCAACCTCTGATAGCGCTGAAAGCTTCGTAGCACGTGGACCTCCAAGGATCCCAGAAGAATTCTCACATTCCTTTTCAAAATAAATCATACCCACCATATGCGTCTCATTATGCACAGGTGACAGACTTTGGCTAGTGTCTGCTGCATCTGGATTTTGCACGACAATGTCGCCTGCATCAATAAGCTTTTGAATTGCGTTCTTCAGATTCCAACACTTCTCTATGTCATGCCCTAGGGCATCCGAGCATTATGCGCACCTTTGAGAAAAATCAAACTTCTTTGGAAAAGGGTCTGGCATTTTTATCTGGGTCGGCTTTAACATGTCCAATATCCTTAGCCTCTGGAACAGACTGGCATATGACTCTCCCAATGGAGTGAAGGTCTTCTTCTTTCGTAACCTCCCGTTCTTAAAGGCTTGATTGGGTCGAAAACCTGATCTAGGGGGTTTTCGGTAGGCTCATGGAGGTAGATAGGCATTTTGTGGAGCTGGGTACTGGGAGAGTGATGTACGACTTTGGGAGTTCTGTGGAGAGAAGTGGCATTGGGGAGGATCATCTGGTGCATAAGGATATCTACGGGGACGATGTAGAGGCTGGGAGTATTGATCGGGAAAGCCCATTGGATCATCTTCTCTATTTCTCTTTCTTCCACCTAAACTTACTGGGATGTTCTGAATGTTTTTTGAACAACTCATGATTTTGCCTAACTTGATTCCATCTTCTATTAGCTCCCCCATTCTTAACACATCATTGAAAGGCTTCCCCAGGGCCGGGATCAAATGACTGAAGTAGGTGGGCCCCTGGGCTTGTAGGAAAAGCTCAACCATTTCTTCTTCACCAATCGGGGTATTGACTCGAGTAGCCTGCTCCCTCCCTCTGAGCCCAAACTCTCTAAAGCTTTCCTCCGGTTTCTTTCCCATCCTAGATATGGAGGAGCGGTCTGGGGTAACGCCTGATTTGTATTGAAAGTATTGAACAAAATCTTGAGCCATGTCACCCAATGTAGGCCACTTACCAACATCTTGACGAGCATGCCAGTCCAAAGCTGCCCTAGTCAGGCTCTCACTGAAATACGCCATAATCAAGTCATCTTTCTCTCCAACACCTCTCATTTCACTGTAATAAACCTTTAGGTGGGCTACCGTATCCCCACACCCATCATACAAGTTAAAATTTGGCACTTTAAACCCCGCGGGCAGGCGAACGTCGGGGGTCACAGACAGTTCTTTGTATGCCATGCTTCCCTGGTCTCCCATTCCTTGCTTGTTCTTTAAGGATTGTTCTATGCCTTTCAGCCTCCTAGGTGCCCCATCTTTCCCTTTTCTTCCTGCGAACCTTTCATTGTCAACCTGAGGCTCATCCCTTGGGCCCTGTTTGTATGAGTAGGGAACCTTATGGGCAACCTCTGAGGGGTAATATTGGGCATCATGAGCTTGGAGATAAGCAGGTGGATCTGGAGAGTATGGAGGATCATCTGGAATTGTGTCCGGAGTTTGGGTAAGGGCAGCATCTAGGAAGCTAGGTGGTGGCGGGGGTGGTGCCTTCCCAGTCATCCAAGCCTGATATATGTCAGCCATGTGTTGTTTTAACATCTTTACCTCTTCAACCAACCCATTGTCCTGTTCAACCAACTGCTTTCGAGTGCCGATATCAACCAACTTAGTTCCGTTGTTGTCTGCCATTGCCTTTTGACTTTATGTTGCAGAGAAGAGTTACCACTTTAAAACCACAAATCGACCACCCTTCTGCTATGAATATAACAAAATGAAGCCATCACATTAGCGTTAGGGAATTTAACATAAGATAATCTCATTTTATGTGCAATGCACCTAGCCACAGTTATTGGTTCTAAAATGACTTCGAGGGTACATAGGTCAGTTGGCATCATCCCAATTTGTTCATTTCAACCTCTCTTTTCTTTGCTTTTCTAGCACTTGCTGGCTTGACCGTTTTCCTTTATTTCTCCCTTTTTTTCCCGTCATCACTCTTTTCTTTCTCTTATATCTCACATCCCACAATTTCACCTCTTTTTTCGTTTCCCCCTTTTTTTCCTTTTTTTTTCTCTTTTTTCTCTTTTTCTTTTAATAATAATAAAAAAATGATTCGATCGAACCCTATGTAGGTTGCCTACGTATCATGACCCCGCATGAATCAGATCTTTGCGTAGTTCTGGCAGATCGAGAATAAAGCAAACAAACTAACGTTCTCTTTTTCATTTTCTTTTTATCTTAGTAACTACTCTGATGAGAAAAGAGAAATAAAAGAAGCAAATCCCTTTTTTTTTGAATTTTCTAGACTTAATGTTCTATAACCTATTTTAAACTCAAGCTTAACGGATTTTTTTTCTTTTTCTTTCTGTTTTTTTTGAAACAAATACTCTATTAGAGAAAAATCCTAGAAAAGAGAAAGATATTTTTTGACTCTTTTTTTTTGAATTTTCATTTGATATCCTTGAAGAAAAACTTCGTAATGAGAAATGAAAAAGACAAAAATTGTTTTTGGATTTCAATTTTTAATTACCTAAAGAAGAGATTCTGATGATAAACAAAAGATAAAGTATTTTTTTTCTATGTGCAATATCCTAAAGTTCTGAATAAAAGATTTTTTTTTTCACTAATTTCCCAAAGAAACACCTCAAAAGAAAATCTTTTTGGATTTTGGAATTAACATCTTAAAGAAAGCTTTTTTAAAGAAGTACTAAAAGAAAATTCTTTTTTTTTTTGAATTTTGGTCCTAATATACTAAAGGAAACATAAAAACAATTCATTTTAAGTCCTAGATATTAATTGCCTAAAGGAAAAACAATCTCAAAATTTTCATTTCTAGAATTAGTATTCTAAAGAAAACTTATAACGGAAATATAAAATGCAATATCTCTTTTTTTGGATTTTTGAGTTACAACACATTTTTTTTAAATATAAAGCAGAAAATACAATAACAAAAGACTTGTCATTACTGTACAAAACTAGAAAGTAAAAGATGACATAAAATGAAGGATAAAACAAATCTCCTTAAGCAACTCCTGACTGGATGGTCACGGGGTGTCTGTCATGCTCAAACTCTAGTAAATAAATCCACACCTTCATGAGAAAACTTTAAATCAACACTATGTGAGACAATAACACTCCCTACTGGACATATGGAAGACATTGTTGAGGCTATCTTTGCAAACTGGCTTATTTGGCCAAAAGGTGGCTAGAAGTGCAAAATTTGGCTATGACCCCGCAAAGCCAATAACTTAAGATTTACTAGAAAGACCGGACCCTATGTGGGTTGCCTACGTATCACACCCCGAAAGACGAGAATCAGGTATGCGTAGTTCGGGCAGATTGGATACGGGTGAGAATAATAATAAAAAACAACTGACATATAGAAAACACATTTTTATCTTTTTTTTTTCGAAAAATGATGAAACATATAAAATCTTTTTGGATTTTTTTTTGGATTTTTGATTTTTTGAAAAATGATAAGAAGTGCAAAATCTTTTTGAAGTTTCTGTGCTCTTTTTTTCTTAATAAAATGTAACAAAAATATAATTGGGCCCTACTCGCTTCATCCTCACACTTCAGCCTCTCTTTTTTTTTTCCCTCTTTTTTTTCATTCGCCCTCAATTATCATTGGTCCTCCAAGTGACCCTTTTACTCTTGAATAAATGCAATATGTAGCACATAGGATGCATCAAGATGGTCTGTTATTTTGGGTACACATGTCCTGGACGGACCCAACCCCTGTGTTGAGTCCCCTAAGTCAAATACACATGATGCAAACAAGCATTCCTACTAGGGATCCGGCATGAAGCTGTGTTTTTCTAGGTTTAATCCTGGGGTTTATTGTTCTAGACCTGGCTTACCCGAGCGGACAGCTCGAGCCGAGGGGGGGGGGGCAGCGTACCGGGAATACAGAAGCTTCACCGGCTTAGCAACTTATCCAACGTAAACCCAAATGGCTAACAATGGAACAACCATGTATATGCAATCAGCTTTTAAAATTAGCCTTCGATTACTCAATGGACGATTATATGAGATTTTAGCGATGACATGATTTTGAAAACAATTGAAGGTCCAATTCTTTGAGAACTATACAATATGCAACTTTACTTTTAAAGCTTCAAGCTAACTCGAAATAATGACATGAGAATTTAAACCTCAACTAAATCTCATATTAACAGAACCTGTAGGGTTAACATTAAGTAGCCATGATCTTAAACATCAGGTCTAACCACATAGCATTCAAACAACAACAGACAATTCAACAGTGGCCTAAATATCACTGCAAATACAACCTAAAGCATTTCTTTCACCTATAGCCAAATTCAAACCAAAACTGATAGCTAAGAAGAAGAACCAAACCGCTTAAAGCTTCAATCACATCCTATTCATGATCAATATACTAATCAGAACATTTCTAAAGCTAAATATTACAGCTATACATGAGATTGAAGGAAGAAGAAATAAGATTTAACTACAAATAACATCAGCTTCATCGTATTTCCATATCCAAACTTCAGATTACACTCAAATGATATCCATAGGGCCGAAAATACCTGAAAAAAGCCAATAGAGAACAAAGAGAGTGAGGGAGTGACAAGCAGCAGCAGGGCAATGCAATGTAATAGTAGTGGACCAGCAAACTTCAAACAAAATCTAGCTTCTTCACACTAGTAGAAAACCCAGATGAAGACCATTCTATGGAAACTTAAATACTCAGATCAACCATGAGACTCTTGACATATTTGAATCAATTTCAACCAAAGAGATGCAAGGATTCTAGTACTTCCTCAAAGTTTTTCTGACTTTTAGCCGTTTTTTTTATTTTTCAGCCCTTTTTTCTAAAAAAAAATCTCCATTAAGCTGCAAGTAACAATGCCTTTATAGGCAAGTTACTAGGGCAGCAAATGTCAGCTAGGCTTTGCACTTTACCCCTTTCTTAATTTCCCTTTTTGCTACTTAGTCCTTCATGTACTGACTTGTTGGTCAAGTTAGTCTGTTTTTGCAGCTTATAGGCAGTTTCTTAGGCGGTTATAGCAAGATTTCCTTAAGTGACTTACCCAATTTACCCTTATTACCCCTGTATTTTGCCTTGAAGCCCAACCAGACTTGAACATGGGCTATGAATCCCCAAACAGGCTCAATGATTCAATGGGCTCAGACTTAAACCAAATAAAATTCTTTTAAAATGAGGTCTTAGGCTGATCTCAGAGCCCAAATAACAAAGATGAAACCCAAACAAATTCAGAAAACTTAAAAACCAAACAAATCGACTAATTAATGATCACAAACAGGCGGGGAACTAATTAGGCTAACTAATTAATCTAAGTGACCAAATCAAAAGTTCTAACAAGACAGTTAATAAATCAGAAAACAAATCAAAAGAGAGGAAAGGAACAGAGGTGACACATAGGCGATTTTGAAAACAAAGATGAACGGGACTTACCAGCTAGACTTGAAATCAATACTGAGGCACTAATTCGACCCAACACAGTGGTAAACGTTTGTTCTTGGTGAAGAACAAACAAATGTCACTATTTTGTGTCAAAATCGACTTAAAACAACCGGAAAATTCCTGGAAAGACTTGCATGCATGATTCCGACCTTAGGCTCTTAGAGCTCGACTCTTCGATTTGATATTCGAGGAGTTCCAGAGATGTTTGAAGAAATCTGAGTGAGGATTTGGGATGAGAGAGAGGACGGTCCTAGGATGTTAATTTGGGGTTGAACAGAGGTGGCGCCGCCACCGGAGAGAACAAGGGCGGCGATAGGGTTTCCATCTTTGATTTGAAATTCGAGCAGTTCTGGAAGGATTTGAGAGGATTTGTTTGAGGATTTGGGATGTGGAGGTGGAAGAGATTGTGGGGTGTTTATTCTGGTGAGGGTTGGTGGTGGCACCGCCACCCTCAGGCGGTGGGATTTTAAGGGCGGCTGGCTAGGGTTTTGGGGGACTCTGAGAGAGGAGTCTGAGGGAGATGAGAGATGGGGGTAGGGGGGACGTTCGGACATATATATATATTAAGAGGCACCCCAGTTCCGGACCGTTTGATCAACTGAGATCAACGGTCCAGATCAAAAAGGGCGAAATGACGTTGTTTAGTTTTAAGGTGGGGCAGACCGGGTATTGGGGTAATTTGGGCCGGATTCAGAACGGGTATTTGGAAAATTGTTTGGTCCTGGATGGATTGAATTGGAATTGGCCCAAACTGATTTCCCTCTTCTTTCTTTTCTTTTTCTTTTTCATTTTTTTTTTCTAATTTCTTTTAAATTGAGATTAAAAATTAAAAATAAAACCTAAATCAATTCCTAATCAAATTATCTTATCAAATTAAGTTAACTAAATCTAAATAATAATTACCACAACTAACTAAATACCATATTAAAGAAAACCTCCAAAATTCGAGACTAAAAATTAAAAATGCAAAAATAAGTTATTTTTTGTGATTTTTCTGTCACGACCCAATTCCCGAACCTGGTCGTGATGGCGCCTCTCATGAAGACAAAGCCAACCATTCAACCCAATTCATACTTTTAAGACAATTAATTAACACAATTATAGTATAAACATGGTTTAATAATATCCAATAGCGGAAAGTATAGATAAAATATGGAAATCCAACCCAACTCAGCCCTAACCGGGGTATCACAAGTCATGAGCTACTACAGAGTTTACTAAAATTCTACAAAGTATGGAATTAGGAATAAAGTCTGAAGATATCATAAATAACAGAAGATAAGGCAGAAAACGGGTCTGCGAACGCCATGCAGCTACCTCCATAACTCCGATAAAAATTGAACAACAGAAAACTCGCTCTATGCCTCAGGAATACCTGTACCTGCACACATGGTGCAGGGAGTAATGTGAGTACTCCAACCCAGTGAGTAATAAATATAAATAATGACTGAAGGTAAGAAAACACGTTAAGGCACACAACATTCTATACAGAAGCAGTGAAATCATTTAAAATAACAATTCAGTGAAACATCATGTGAAATTTCTTTTAAACAAGTAAAACAGGTAATTTGGCAGTAAAATGACGAGTAGAAATCTGCCCTCGGGCTTAATATCAAAACAACAAGTAGAAATCTGCCCCTCGGACTCTGTATCAAAATAACAAGTAGAAATATGCCCCTCGGGCTCAGTATCTCAGAACAGTATCAGCCTCTCAGGCTCAGAACAGTATGAAACAACCAGTCAATGAAATAAGAGCACATAATTATTATGGCAGATAATGCAGATAATGAATAAATGCATGAGTGCAATGCAATGCATATAATGGTACCCTCTGGTACCCACTGCGGCGTGCAGCCCGAGCCGTCCATATTTATTTATCGTCGACGACGCTCACTGGGTGTGTGTGCAGACTCCGGAGGGGCTCCTATAACCCAAGCGCAGTATCAAGCCATCTCGTGGCATCAAATCTAGGCCCTCGGCCTCATATCAATATCAGTATAATCACCCAGACTCTCGGCCTCAATATCAATATAATCACCCAGGCTCTCGACCTTAATATCAATGTAATCAACCAGGCTATCGGCCTCAATATCAATGTAACACTGCTGTGGCGCGCAACCTGATCCATGCTCAGTCCAGAAATCATCATAAGCCCCTTAGGCATTCGTAAAACAATAGTTCTCAGCCCGAAATATCATTTAGAAATATCATTTAAGTTTTCAAATCTTAGAAAGATGGCTGAGTTTGCAAAACAGTATTTAAAACCTTGGACTGAGATCAAATGATATGCAAAATATGCGAAAACAGTGATATCAATCCCTGAAGGATTCAAATAATTGGCAAGAAGCCCAAATGTAACAATCAAATCTAAGTAAGGATGATTCTCAATTTAGTTCAAGTAGAAAACACGGTAAAAACATCTCTCGGGACGGACCAAGTCACAATTCCCAATGGTGCTCTACTCCACGCCCGTTATCCGGCGTGCAAGTCACCTCAATATAGCGTTACGATGTGAAATTCCGGGGTTTCAAACCCTCAGGACATCATTTACATCAATTACTCACCTCAAGACGGCCAAAAGTCTAGCTCGTTATGCCCTTGCCTCTCGAATTGGCCTCTTCGTGCGTCGAATCTATCCAAAATCAGAACGAATATGTCACATTTTGCTGTAGGAACAATACCCAATCGAAAATAACTGAAAAACATCAAAATCCCGAAATTTGGCAAAACCCGAGCCCCTGGCCTACTTTTCGAAATTCAGAAAAATTAACATCAACGGAATCCTTATCTCGCCACGAGTCTATACATATAAAATTTACCAAAATCGGACATCAACTCGACCCTCAAATCTTCAAATCTTATTTTCAAATCCCTAGGCCTAAATCCCCAATTTACTCCTCAAAAATATGTAATCTAGTCGGATTATTCGATGATAATTCAATATTATGGAGTAGAAATGATCACAAGTGACTTACCTCAAGATTTCCCATGATGTCTTGCTCAAAAATCGCCCCAAGCCGTGTTCTTTCACAAGAAAAATGTGAAAATGAGCTAAAAAACAGAACAACACTAATAAAGCCCATTTTGGTCGCTAAAAGACCTTTCTGGTTGCTAAAAGTGTCAAATCTGGTCGCTAAAGGTGCACACTAGAACCTTCTGCACCAGCAATATTTATTTTCACTAAAAAGGCTCTAACTCCACCATACGAATTATGAATTTGATGATTCTTGTTCCTATGAGTCACAAATAATGATACGAACATAGTCCTTCAATCAAAACTCAATTCAGAGCTCGTTTGCTCAGTGCGATATCCATTTCGCTCGTTAAACAATTAACAGATGTTTCGCGTCAAAACCCAATCGCGACTTGATGAAATTAGACCAAACTTTCCAAATCAGTTCTATAATTCATTATCAAAATTCCGGAAGTCTCGAAATCAAATTTCAATCTCTAGAACTAAAAATGGACCTTTGGATCATTACGTGCTTATGCTGAAAACGGTAAAAATCTTCCAAAAACTCTTCCAAAACTTATCCGAGCCTCATGTGACCCCGACCAAACATGCCAACACACCCAATAACATCATTCAAACTTTTTCCAATCTACAAAACACCTCAAACAACATCAAAACCATCAATTCACATCGAATTCAAGCCTAAGTTTTCCAAAAACTTCCAAAACACGCATTTGATCAAAAACCCGACCAAATCACCTACGAATGACATGAAATTTTTGCGCACACATCCCAAATCACATAATGAAGCTACAGAAACTCTCAGAATTCCATTCCGGCCCTTGGATCAAAATCTCACCTATCAACCGGAAATCGCTAAAATACTACTTTCGCCAATTCAAGCCAAATTCCACACCGAACCTCCAAAACCAATTACGATCGCGCTCCTAAGTCATAAATCACCTGATCTAGACAAATCATAGAAATTCCGATCCGAGATCATTTACACATAAGTCAACTCTTGGTCAAACCTTTCAAATTCAAAACTTTCAACTGAGACTATTCTTTCAAATTCATTTTGATTTTTTTTCCTGAAAACCAAAACCAACGATCTACATCAGTCATAATACATAACACGGGGCAAGTCATGCCCGAGAACTGGCGATCAAAGCGCAAAAGCTCAAAACGACCGGTCGGGTCGTTATATCCTCCCTCACTTAAACACACGTTCGTCCTCGAACGTTCTAGAGTTGTTCTAAAAGCTAACCAATAGCTGAATAACCTTACCAAACACATACCCGGTGGTGATCCACGTCACCCTATCTCATATAGTTCCGATAGCACAATATAACTGAAATTTGACAACACAATCTAGCCCATAAACTTAGAACCACATTTCCATTTCCGAAATCATACACAAGGTCAGAACCTCACATCTATATTCAGAATAAGCCCGAACCAGCTATAATAACTGATACCTGCAACCTCAGGTGCAATTACATGATAGACCACCTAACTCAAACGCTTGTAGTGATAACTTCTAATCACAACAGTTGCACAGAACACCCGAATACCGATAGAAAAACTCTTATCAACTAAAGTGTCATCTCAACACTTTTACATATTGCCAATGCTAACTAAATCACACGGTAAACCATAACCATTTTCTATATCAACCATTTATGAAGCCACTTCTCCTTTGGCAAATGCTACATCAAATTTCTGAGCCGAAGCTCGATATTATCCTTCCAACATGTTGAAATCAAATCCGTTCGTATTCATTAATGATCCCACTGATCTCTTCTAATCCAACACATTATTCTGGTGACATGACACATCAATACAGGCCTAAGCCACCACTCGCACAATACGCGCGCCAATAAGCAACAGTTCGAGCATACTCAATTCATGAAAATGACTCAAACGAAAGAGCTGTACCTCAAGCTCACCAGTACCACCACAACACAAGGCTGAGAACCCATCTCACATCATAGAAATATAACACACGAATCTAACCCGGAAGGTCATATCTCCATATAGCTTCGCTGCCATGCGCGACCCTATCCAGACACTAGTTCACATGAGACGCCCCAAGTCACCATGCTCAAAATCATCAACCAAGCGCAATTTGATATCTAGTACCACCAGTGAATCACCATACCCACGGAGAAGTACATAATACAATGCCATACCAGAAAACCTCACTATTGCGCCATCCGGTTACCCCAAAAAGGGAGAATACCTTAAAGAAAAGAGCCGCTTTGAAAATTCC